>NC_056730.1:789439781-789610887 GCF_019279795.1 Protopterus annectens
GTAAAAAAAAAAGTTTTTAAGTTTATTCTGTACCATAATGATTCTCACTGTTACGAGATGTAATCCCTGCCATATTGTATGAGTACTACATCCATACTTTGCTGTCTTTCTCTCTGTATTGTATTATATTGTTTTGTGTTATTTTTGGAGCTTTTCTCCCCGGGCCTCTGCTGAAAATGGACCTGTGTCCAGTTGGACTTTCCCAGTAAACAAATGTAAAATAAAATAAAATAAATAAAAATAAACTTCCCTTCAATCTAAAGACATTTGTCATTCAGACATTTTAATTTGTGCAGAAGTTACTCACAGACTGACAGTTTACTGAGCTGTAATGCTGACCTTCGCTTTTGAAAAAAACAAATTCCCAGACTTTGTCAATAGCTCAAAGTGTAGAGAGGATTATTTATTTATTATATATTTATTTATTTTTGGAAAACATCTTTAAAACTGTTAAATTGATTACAAACCCAGAAACACAGAAAAGTTATTATGATTATGTAAACCACAGACTGCTGCAAGAAATCAAAGTCACATTAGCACTCTATGCTTATGTCCGAACAGATGAATCATACCTGTCAATTCCAAAAGAAGTAAAGTAGCTTAATAAGAAGGTTATTTGCAAGGTTACATGGCAGTTTATATTGGAAATAAGCAGCGATATTAAAAGGCTCTGTTTTTCATAATTATGCCGAAAAGTCTTCCAAGGTAAATACAACTTCTGATTTAGTAGGGAACCATACCTCTCAACCTTAGAGCAAGAAATCTGGACAAAGCGAAAAATAAAAGTGAGACACAGGCCTAAAATAGTTATGCATCACAGACACCATTGAAACAACTGTAGCTGCAAACATTATGCATCACTTATAATATTTCTATCCCATTATTGTCAGTTAAACATTATATGGCTCATTCAGTCCTGCCTTCTTTTGCATCAAAGTAAACCATGCTTTGAAATGACAAATGCATTAGAATAATAAATACAACACATTGCATCAACATCCTGCAACTTCCTACCTGCAAGCAACCACAGAGCTTTGACTGAAACTAGGGCTGCTTGTTTCCCCAGAATGACAGCTCTCCCTAATTAAGTCTAATGGTATACAATCTACCAGTATCTGGACTACCTGAAATAAATTAAATTATGGCCTGTAAATTGAAAGTACACTTTGTTTAATTAAACTATATGTCTAAGCCCACTTACTATATTTTTTTCAGTAGCATCCCAATATCCATTTCCAGGTCACTTTACAAGACATTGGCAGTGGTAGACTTGGCATCCTTCAGAACCTCACAGGCCCACGCTAATAAATTGTCTATTAAATTTAAATATCCATCCACTGTAAATGGCAAGAAGCTATGTCTTAAAAAATCTACTTCTGGCATGTGTACCCAAGTATTAGGTTTTGAAACAATGAAACATATTCTCCACAGTCCATAAGTCTCTGTCTTTTATAATCATCTACTGTTGCAGCACCCCCAACACATAAGCACACACATACACACTAAAATCCCCAACATTTAAAAAAATGACATTGTGCCCACATGATTTGCCAGTATTGATGATCTGCCAAAGCTATGCTTACTGTTGTCCAATCTACCACTGCTTAGAACCCACCAATAAAAAAAACAGTACTAGGTGCTTTTTTGTTTGTCTGAAAAAAACAATACAACTTTATATGCTACAGTCCCACATAGTCAGTCCACTACTGACCCATTAACCCTAGGCTGCTGTCTCATTCTTACTCCCTGGAACTGCATTACCTTGGATGACTCTACTATTATTTCCTAAGCAAAAGACATAAATTGGAAGATGAGGCAAAAATCCAGACATTCTTTGAAAATCCATAAAGTTAAGAGGTATGAGTTCATGTTCAATACAACACTCTCCCTGTCAGGAAAGCCACAATTTAATGAAAGTGTACTCTTAATATATGATATATTTGTGAGCTAACTTATTTGTGTTCAGTAAGTAGACTGATCATTGTTAGCCTCTTTGTGCATGTGTCTCTCTCTGTCATGCACACATATACACACACACTCTTCTACTTTCACGCACACAATTCTGCTTCCATGCATGCACTCGCTCACTCCGTACTTACCTATTAACACAGGTAATTGCTGTCCCTTTCAAAGGCAACAGTGGCAAATCCATACACGAGTCCCTCTTAAGCGAGAACACACACACACACACACACACACACACACACACACACACACACACACACACTGATTGTTCAGCGCAAAATAATGGCGTAAACACACTGACCCTTTTTTGGCTCAAAAACAAAACTGGAAGGGTGCTTTGGTGCATGCGCACCCCGACATTAGCATTACAGGTCACGGGAGTGAAAAACACAAAACAAAAAAAGTGTTTTGGGGCATGTGTACATCGATGTTGCAGTTAGAGGTTGAGGGCCGCATGCAGCCCGCGGGCCGCAGGTTGGACACATCTAGTTTAAACCACCTTTCTCTCGTCTATGGCCTTGTACTAAAGGGTTTGCATCTGGCAATAAAGAGGTTATAATGCCCCTCTACTCATCACTCATCAGACCCATCATAGAGTACAATGCCCCATTTGGGATGTACCTCACAAGACACTTTCAACAGCTAGAAAGACCACAAAAAAATACCTCAGTAAGAGGATTACTGGTCTCAAACATATGTCCTATGCAGCCCAACTGGAAAATCTCCAGCTGTACTCAGTGGCATATTGCTTACTCAGAGGTGATCTCTGCCTGACTTACAAAGCCATGTCCAACTCAGAATTGATGGACATGCTCCACCTAAAGAAATCCAAGTCACCGTGAGCCACTCGCTCTAGTGAGCTAAACCTCATCGCAACAATAAATAGAACATGCTGGAGGGATAGATTCCTGTCACAGAGACTCCCCATACTTTGGAACAAAATTCCTAACTACAATAGGCAGAGCCCCTCATTAACACTCTTCAAGAAAAACCTTGCCGAGTAGATGGGAAACAGAAAATACAACACTGGGATCACTTCACTGGATCTTCTTGACAGAGGCTCAGTTAATTAATCAATGGGGTGGCAAAAGCTGACACACTCTGGCTAGGCTTATAAATGCCCTAGGTCAGATAGCCTAGTACCTACCTATGAACCTATGAACCTATAAAGAGTGATAGTGCCCTTCTTAAAGAAAATACATATAAAAAAGATGGACATGAGTTAGAGATGTATGATGACACTGGATATGCACTATTGTTAGCATGTCTTATCAAAGAGTAGTGCATGCCAACATAATTATTTGCCTGTTCATTTCCATCTTGTAATAACTTCTGTATTATGCAACCCACTTAGAAATCAGTAACAGTAATAACTTGAGTGGCTGATGGATATGTCGTTACTTATTCACCATTATAGCAATCCACCAATGGCGAAGACCATCTTTTCACGAGTTTTTATTTCTTAAGTGGTACTTTTCACTCTTAGAATTTGAAAAGGATGCTATAGATCATTTCTGGACTGAAAGCATACTGACAAGTGTTCTGACCAAAAAGATGTGACACTATCCATGTGATGTTGGTTCACTGCAATGTGATCATGAGAAGTGAGCCTTTCATAAGTGGAAGTTCAAAACAGAGCATGACATGGTTATAGGAACAGTCAGGCCTGTCTGCTGCTTGTTAATCATATTGTGCAGTCTGGAATTATATTTAGGTAGGGCAGGCAAGTACATAGATTAGATACACATAGATAGATAAATATGTAAATAGACATGTATGCAAACTATTTTTCCCTCATGGGCCAGCTTTATTTTTCCTTTGATTGATAAGTAAACAGACAGATAAGGGAAACAGATAGCAAGACAACTGCAAAGACAAACAGAAAAATTTGTATGGGTGTTGCCACATTTTTTAGATACATACATACATACATACATACGTGCATACATACAAATAGTTAAGGCACCGAGAATAATCACCTTCTAGCTTACTAATATACAAAGACAGTCATTCCAATAATAGGTGTCCAGGTTGTTCTTAGAACATCTAAACCAGTGCTTGCTTTAGTATAATTGTGTAGTCTTTTCCATGCATCAGCTACTTTCCTCAGAGAACCATCATTCCCATATAATCTTGAATATAACTTGTCTGATGATTCTCTACTACTCTTTGATAACCCCAAGCATTCCCAGAGGTAGTTTTCTCTAAAAGCCCTATATACCTGAACAAGTTCCCCTCTTAAGTATCTATATGAGACACTGTGCATTTTCAGATGTTTTAATCTTTTGTAATAACTTAACTTTTCACATACATGGATGCCCTTTCTATATTTCAACTGCACGTTTTTCAATTTAACAATGCTTTGTTTTCTTATAAAACTTCCACATTATTACTCCAAAGTCAAAGCAGAATCTAGTGTAACTTAAAACACTGATTTCGTCATTTTTGATTTCTTAAACTTTATAAACCTTTTCATACAGCCTGTAGTTTTAAAACTATCATTAACCAACAGGTTGCTATGATAAGAAAATCTCGGTGCCAGATCTACCTGAATAAACAGGTATTAAATGAATCAAAAATTTCAATTACTGTGGGCTAATAAATATTCACTTAAGTCTACATCTCCCAAATCTTATATGCTTTGTTTTTCTTATGTATTTTCAAATATATTATTCCCCTGTGCCCTACCTGCAACATATGCAGTCATTTAATGGACAACTGACCACTGTAAGGGTATACTATATTTACGTTTGGCTATTTCTGGTTATGTCTCCAGTGATGGATACTCAACCATTGTTAACTCTGATCACAGATAATAGCTGTGGGATACACCGAAAGTTGTACTCAGAGACAAGAGCCAATAATGAAGAGACCACAGAAAGAAAGAAGGCCAAAGAAGGACTTCCATTGTGGTGGAAATAATGCTGCTAGGCATGGATGCTGCAGTAATTCATTAAATCATGGCAGAATGAAGGTTGTAATGGGATGGGTCTCTAGAAAAAAAAAAGTTCAGTATAAGCAGACTTTACAATCAAGCCAAAAAGGGTTGCAAAAAACCCTACAAAATAATAGTAAATTGAAAGTAGCTGGGAAAAAGTTATAGTGTCTGGACCAAATGGTGGCTGCTAACGAGTAACAACAGCAAACTTGAGCCAGGCAACAGGTAGCAAATCCATTTATGTCAGGGAAGGGTGACAGAATCTTTGAATAAGTGTTCAAAGTTAATGCAGCCCTGCAGGGTTACATTAAAAGTTATCAATCAGAAAATCCAGGAAATTGAAGAAGTAGTCTCTTGTTACTCCAATAATATAGCCAAGCTAAAAAAAAAAATGAAATGAGGAGCTGATAAGTAAACTACTGGGAGAAGACATTCATCATTAATCTATACAATTAAAACTGACTGAACTGGAGGTTGGGGTTTACAGGGAAAACTTAAGGTTTACTGTGATCCCTGAAAAATTTGAGGGCAATGACTGCAAAGGATTAATGATTGGCTATGCTAGCAAATGGACTGGTATTCCTCATGAGAGATCAATGTGATAGCTGGATGCAACTGCAAAAAGAAATCCTAGACCTCTGCTTTTAAAATTCTAAATGTTTGAATTAAAAGAGAGGTTATTGTTGCTCCTGTGGAAAAGAGGAAAAATATGAAAATGGACCAGGGCAACGTCTGTGTGGACAATGATTAAAATATGGGCAATACCAAAGTAGTGTGAAAGAAAATTTAAACACATTTTGCAGCAGGGCTGCTGCCCACATCCACGGATGTAGGTACAAGATATATCTACTCCTTCTAACTAAAATATGAATTTTCTGGTTGCACAGAGGTAAATCAAATATGTGGTTTTGCAGCAAAATCAAATACTTCCTTTACTCCAAGGTACTGCAACTTCTGAATTAGAGGTACCCTTTTCAAAGTTTAAGACTAGATAATGCAAGACCTGAAACTCCAGAAATAAAACATGCTTCTGTTGGGATGTACTTTGCTCGGTTATTTTAGACTAGCTAATAAAGAAAAAGGAAAGACTTATACAGGTGTGGTCAGTGAGCTGCGTGAAAATTGGTTGTAGTATGCCAGACTGGATGTAGGAAAAAATGCAAGTTTAATCCTGCGCTGATGAATGGCTAAAGAAACCTTGGTTACTGTAGTACTAGCTAGATTTTTCAACACTTGCAGGAGCTTTTAGTGGGCTAAGTTGCTCACATGTTGAATGCTTAGCCACTACCACAGGCAGTGGCTACTTTTCAGAACTCTTATCCTGTTTTCTCCCATTAGTGCTCAGGAGCAGTCACGTCATGACCTGTGGACTGCAGAGGCATATAAGAAGTTTCAAACAAGTGTGTCCTGTAACAGCTCCAAGTTGGAGTGTGATATCGACCTTGGTCAGGGGTTCTATGCCCACACATGTCAGTTGTGGATGCTTTGTGTGTGTCTCACTGTCTGTGTAGGGAGCAATGCATTTTAACTCAAATGGTGTAGTGGTACATTGGTCTGACTATGGTGTAAATGGCCCTGGGTTTGAGACTTGACAGTGCTGATTATTTTAACCTATGAACCTATAATCCCAGTCCAGGTTAGGCAGAGTCCCTCTTTGACTCACTTCATGAGGAATCTTGATGAGTGGATGGGGGATCGTAGGTTTACCCCGGGTATCGCTTCTCTGTCACTGTTAGACAGAGGCACAGTATACTAACCTCGAAAAAGGGCATAGCAAAATTAATTTAAAATGGGTGGCGAAAGCCAAACACTCTCTGGCTAGGCTTATAAATGCCCTAATGAGATATGACAGCCACGGGCATTCACTGTTTTACTTTTCCATTTTCTACAATCAGTAGTCATCCAGTTTTTAAACTATGTTTTGCACTGCTCTAATATATGGGTGTGTCTTTTATTATACATGTCCACCATGCAGGATTTTGTTCACGTGTACATCTTAATTCAAAGCTCTCAGCTGTCTCATACTTTCAGGTGTGTTCTCAATGAAACCTCAGACCTTTGCTTAGCCTTTCAAAATGTATATTATTTCATGCATTAGTGAGACAGTTATTAGGTAAATAAATGTTAGTTGGAGGTTTTAGTATTAGGATAATGAGGTCTAATATTTAGGCTCACAGCATCAGCTAAATAAATGTTCCTCTTGCTGTTGGACTTTTGCCTAAACAATGTTAGAAAATATCAGTGATATGCATGTTAAAACCTTCTCTGTCATTAAAAAAAATCCTGGGTGCCTGTAATGTAAATTAGATAATCATAGGGCTAGTGTCTCACATGATAGATGTGGATAGGAAAATGGAAATAGGGCTCTTGCTTCAGCAACAATATCAAGCCATAGGGATTACATAACCCAAAATTACTATGTTAGTGTGGATTTCACAAACTTTGAACAGGCTAGCCAGCTTATGCAAGGTCCATCCCTTGGATAAATTATGAGTCTACTGATTGCAACAAGCTCAGGGAAAGTGCATGTCAGATATCATTCAGCCTCCCCTATTGTGAGAGAGAGAGAGAGAGAGAGAGAGAGAGACCGGGGGAGAGAGAGAGACTGGTATGTGTGTTTGTGTTCATGTCAATGCTCTTTTATGAGAAGGTGGAAAAACCATGTGGTAGGATAGGTTCAGAGAAGGACGTACTTATTAATGTGAAATTGTGCAATGTTTAAACAGTATGTAGACTGGTGTGGTCAGTTTATAAAAGTGAAGTTTGTTTGATAAAAAGTGAACGACTTAGAGATTTAATGCTCTGAATCTGACCAGCAATTTGGCAGCTGGAACATCTGGCATGAGGAAGGATGGACTGGAGCCTTATACATCAGATTCTCCACCTTGGGGAAAAAGAGTTACAGCAGCTGGTTCATGAAGGACAACTGTGACAAGTGAGCTTACAAAAGCAGCACATAGCATCCCAAACTAAAGATTGCATGCACGTGTTCTCTAGTGCAAACAGCTATGTGGAAGACTCAGTTCTTTTTCCAAAATGTAGGAATGCAAAAAGCCCAGAATAGCCCAGTTGACCTGAGTTCAAATAGCTCCTCAGGCATGTGATTGCATAGAAAATGAGTATGTGTGCCCATCCGGGTTGGGGTTGGGGGTGGAAGTAGATGCTCACATTCAGGACACATTGCAGTGGCTTAAATTTCTTGGTAATGACACTGAGACAATCATGAGGTACTGTCTGAGGGTAGGCACGCCATCCTACCAACATCAGGCCATTGTGGAAGTGGGGGGCAGTTCAGTGGTTTCACCAAATGCACACCCCACTGTCAGGGTGTTAGGCACATGCAGGGGCTTGACATGAAAAAAACATAGACTCACCTACAGCAGTGTGACACTGAGCAAAGATCCTCATATTCCTCACAGGCATTAGATATGAGCTGGGTATAGCCTGAAAGAGCCTACATTGTATCCAGCAGGCCCAGTGGATAAGGACAGGAAGTGGGAGCAGCTGATGAGCCGCTCTGAAAAGGCAAAAAAAAGAGTAAAAATGAATGTATAAAGAAAAATCTCATACCCTACAAAGGGTAAAGGCCCAATGCATATATCTCATCTCTTGCCCACCCCCAGAAATTAATGGTCAGTTGGGATCTTGCCTCTGATGGGAAAGATTCAGAGAGGATGGCTGGATAGTGCCATGGTGGTCTTAATGGGGTTAAAGAACAAAAGAAAAAAGTGTAATGAGGATGTTAAATGTACTAGCATCCATGGTTAGTAAACCATTAAAAAAGTACAGAATAATGTAATACATTTAACAAAACTTAAAGATGCTGTGACTCTGACAGACTTATTCCCCCACTCCCATAACATCAAAATCTAAAAACATTTCAGTGTAGTTCAACAGAGCTGCATCTTCACTCATCTTTTAGGGGTTGCCAAACAGTGGTATTAATGGCATTGCTTACCCCTGTGGTACTGATGGGTATATGCTTTGACCAAGATGTTCATTATGGAGTCACTAAGGACTCTTATGTAAGGTGGATTGCTCTGCAGAATGATTGAATATAGCCTCTACCTCACTGATGCCAACATTAAATATATTCTGCTGAAGAATGCTGTCACTTCTAAACCTAGTGGATATGACTAGAAATATACGTTATATTTCCACTGAATCTTTGGGGAAGTCTGTCATTAGCCATCAGTAACTTGTGGTAAGGTTCTTGGGCGATGCAAGAGAACACTGGACTGAAATAGTGTATTTGTGTGATAGCTAAAGTTTTACAGCAGAAATGTAGTTGTACACATTATGGCAAAGGGAAATATTGCCAGCCCAGCTAGCTGGAATTTTGTATATAAGTATATGTTATTTGTGAATATTAATACAGTTTATATAGAAATATAACAAAAAGGAGATAGTGCCAGCCCACCTATCTAGAATTTTGTAAGTGGTTGTGTGTCATTTGTGAATATCAACATGATTCATATGCCTGTGTTACAAATGTATTAGAACTATACATCATATTGCATAGATGTGTGCTGAAGAGAGACTTTTATACAATATTGTAGCTGCTTAACAGTGGAGACTGAAACACAGGAGATTAACTTGCAAAACTTCAGAAGAAAGGTTAAAACTAATTTACTTTATAGCTGGGCCATAAACAAAAGATGTTATCTCTCAGCTTCAGTACAGCAACAGACACAATGTCTAGAACTAGAAGTCTTTTTGTATTGTCTTGAAAGAGAGCTAATTACTAGGCTTGAGATGTAGAAGTGCTTTATTGTTTTAAGGTTTGCATGATCCTCAAACATCTGAGGAAAAGCCTTTGTCTATGCATTTTCACAGGTAGATGCTAAATGCTACAGTGATGGTTCTTTTTGAGCTGGGAACTGATAGTCAAATGACAAGAAGTGACATCATCCTACAAGCATCCCAGCAGCAATATTTAAGATATTAATTTAAGAACTCTCTGAGAGAGAGACTGTGCATTTTGTATTTTGTCTCTGACCTGGCAGTATCAGCTGGGAAAAAAAACACTCACCATATCTGTCTTGCCTGGCTCTGTAAGTAAGTAAACTAGGGTACAGTTATTTATTTTAGATTCAGTAAGGAATATAGTAAAAATTAGTTTAGATGTTTACTGTATTTATTTGAGGCTGTCCTGCAATGCTGTTTTAAATATTTCCTGTAATATGGAATTCTGAAGTCACTGTGAATACATATTTAGTATTGTCTTGTTCTCTTATTATTCATTATTAAATATATTTAAACCTGTCTTTGTGGCTGATATTTGTGAGACATATTTAAGCTCTTAGTGTACTTGCATATCTATTTGGAGACACTGTGCAAGCCACTCCTAATAGCCTTGCTCTTGGTCAAACCACCATTTGGTTTAATAGTAACATTACACAGTAAAAGTGGATACCCTTTTCTAAGGGCCTTAAAGTAACTGATAAAGAGTTGGCTGGTAACAGTGGTAACTATCTTATAGTCTGAGCAAAAGGGGGCATAGCTAGTAAAGCTGTGCCAGTCTTTCTCAGGTGAGTGTGTGCATGTATGTTTGTGTATAAATCAAACCTCAAAGTGTATGTGTGTCAGTTATTTGGACAGGAACATGAAACACTGGTTGAACAGAGAAGGTGCTGGAGGTCTTGGCTTGACCACTCAGCTGAGATCTCAACCCTATAGCTGTGCCAGTGAGTAGTCTTACTGGGGATTTGGAGAAAGAGGGAGAAACCAGCCCCAGACTGACTGTGGTGTCTGTGTGCTCTTAAGGGGAAATTGCCATTTACTGTATGTGTCCTTGTCATCCTCTCAGTGTGTACTTCCCCCACTGTTGCCAGTGGTGAGGATTGAGGCTCCTTGATAATACTGGACCAGTGCTGGGGCATCACATATTAATTGGTGGACAGTGGTGGGATATCCACATCACATATCAATTGGTTTGCATTGGTGGATATCCACATATTTGGATTCAGTGGTGTCATATTGAATTCCTGTATCCTGTGTACAGTGGTCACTAATGAAGGTGTTTGTATTCAATCAGCCACACAGTGAACATTCAGAGATTTATATCACAGTTGTTTTACTTTTTTGTTAGCTTTATTAGTCAGGTAGAGCAGGCAAATATGTCAGCAGAGGAGTATGCAAGCTGACAAGTAGCCAGTTGGCTGAGATTTGCCAGGCTAAAGGACTGGTGCATGCCAACCTGACTAAAGCAGAAAAGATTGCAGCCTTGTGCACAGTTGCATCATGGACCAGCAATCTGGAGGACAATCAGACTGGCATTGGGGATGTACAACTTTCAGAAAATGGGCAGTTGAACCTTTCCACAGAGGACTTAAAAATCCATCTGGAATTAAAGAGACTTGAACTGGAGGCCAAGCATTTGGAAAAAGAAGGAGCAGAGAGACTGAAACATCTACAGGTTGAGGAAAATGAGAAACTGTGATGTCTGGAATCTGAAGAGAATGAGAAGTAGAGGCAACATGAGAAGATAAACTGACTCTTTCCAGTGTCATGGAGGTTATGGGGAAGAGAGTAAGCAAACCCCAGAAGCAACAGAGGTCAGTACATTTCTTCCACAATTTACACAGAGAGATAATTTTGATAGTTTCATTCATATGTTTGAAAGGGTATGTAAACAGTATAATGCTGACTAAGGGCTCTTGGTATGGTCCCTGACCCCCACCTACTCCATGGTAAAACTGTAACTGCTATGTCTAAATTGTCTGATACTGATTGCTTAAGCTATAATACTGTTAAAATTTTATTTTAGAATGTTTTAATTTAACACCTGATGTTATAGGAAAAGGTTTTGTGAGCATAGATGCAAGGCAGCTGAAAGTGCATGTGAATATATTGCTGAACTAAGCACTTATTTTCATAGGTGAGTGAGCAGTTGTCAGGTGACCACTTTTGAAGGGCTGCAGACATTTTGGTGAGGGAACAAGCCCTTAGCATTTTGCTTGAGGACAGGACAATCTGGTTAGCAGACAGGCAATGCAATGCTGCAGATGAGTTGAGGAAGAAGGAAGACCTATACCTAGCAAGCATGGTATCACTGCACAAGAAATGGATACCCAGTGCTACTCATCGGTCTAAGGGAACCCATAATAAACAGCCTAACCTGCTCCAACAGAGTTCATCAGTAGCAGGGGAGGCCAGTAGTCCAGGTACATGTCCAGGATCAATAGTTAAATGTTTTAAAGGCAACTAGTGTGGCCATATAGCATATAGATGTCCACTGAGGCAAGGTAGGAAACAAAAGGTGGGAGAGCCAGTAAGTGGTAATGACAGAATGCCAAAGTTGTCTTTAGACAGCAAAGGTACCAAACTGCCAAAAGAGGTTATATCCTATCTTAGTAAGTGGGAAAAAGGCCACTGCTAAGAGAGACACAGCCACTGACCTAACCATTGTGAAGCCTGCAATGGTTAAAGAGGACCATTACTTACTTGAACAGTCTACTCCAGACAGAGCTTCAAGCACCTTTCGCTAAGGTTCACCTTGACTGGGAGGGTGGAAAAGGAAGCCAGTGAGTAGGTGTGTTTGAAGATATCCCTGCAGATGTCCTGATAGGGAATGTTGATAGGGAATGATTTTGATAATGTGGTACCTCATGTGCATGCAGTACATGCAGTCAGGATTGGAGACAAGCATGTGGGTTTGGTAGCTTGGGGACGGCCCAGACAGACTGCACACTTGCAGCCAGGACTGGTGAGGTGGTTACTTCAGGAAGGCAGTGACCATGTAGCACTGAGACTGAAGGTGAGCCACAGTTGCTTGTGAGTACTGATGTTCCCTTGGACAGAGTGACTGCAAGGGCAGAGGTGAGTAGTAGTAGTACTCAGGCTGATAGTGAGGAACCGCTGTCAGAGAACACCAGACTTCCCATGGAAGGGGAGCTGGGAAGGGTTACAAAGAGAGAGTTTAGACAGGCTCACCTCTCAGACAAGGCCTGAGGGAGGTAGCTAGTGAGGCACCTGATTTTCAAGGGACAGGGGAATTTGTATACTGGGACAAAGGGTTACTGTATAGAGAGTGGACCCCTAAGGGAGGGCTAGAGGGTGAGATAATGCAGCAGTTGGTAATGCCCAGAGCCCACCATCTGGAACTTCTAGCCATAGCCCATGATATTCCCTTTGCAGGTCATATGGACATAAAATGTACAAAGAGATGTATTATGCAGAACCATTACTGGCTTGGGATTTCCAGAGATGGAACAGGGTACTGTAGGACCTGTGAGCAGTGCCAAAAAGTCAGCAACGCAGGGGACAAGGTCAAACCTCTATTGCTGCCTTTGCCTGTCATTGAGGAGCAATTTCAGAGGGTAGCTATGGATATTGTGGGGCCTCTGAGTACCTCAAGTTCCACAGGGAAAAAGTATATCCTAGTGGTAGTGGATTATACTACCAGATACCTTGAGGCAGTGGCATTGACCTGCATTGAGGCAGAAAAGGTGGCAACTGCTTTGTTAGAGATTTTCAGCAGAGTAGGTTTCCCAAAAGAAATACTGACTGACAGAGGTGCCAACTTCATATCAGACCAGCTGGCTTGTCTGTGGCGGCACTGTAGGGTGAAGCACCTGTAGACCACCCCCACCATCCCCAGACTAATGGTCTGGTTGAGAGGTTAAACTCTACACTAAAAACCATGTGACTGGCATTTGCAGACCAGTTTAAGAGGGAGTGGGACAAATATTTGCTCCTTCTGTTGTTTGCTTACAGAAAAGTACCCCAGAAATCCACAGGTTTTTCACCCTTCAAGTTGCTGTATGGGCATAGGGTCAGGAGGTCTCTAGATTTGATTTGAGATAAGTGGGAGAATGAATGTGAATCCCACAAGGAGTTTGTTGTGGCATATGTCCTAAACCTCAGACAAGGCTCAGGGAGCTCATGGGCTTGGCCCAGGAGAACCTGGTAGAAGTCCAACAGCAGAAAAATGTCAGGTATGACAGGAATGCTCGAGTTAGAGAGTATGCTGTAGGGCAGCAGGTAATGGTTCTCATTCCAGTCAGACAAAATAAGATGCAGACAGTTTGGGAAGGACCCTTCAAATTGGTAAGGAAAGTTGGTGATGGTAATTACTTGCTAGAACTGCTAAGCAGGAGGCAGGTGCACAAACTGTACCATATTAACATGATGAAACCTTACCATGATAGAGAGGCCCTTGTGCTGAGTATTTGCAGTACAAGGCAGGAGTAGTCTGATGGGGTGCTATGGCTACAAGGAGCCAGCCAGCCAAATCACAGATTACTATGGTGGAGCCTAGGACTGCAGGCATATGATAGGACAGTGCAGTACTGTACTGGAGTCAGCAATGCCAAGGCAGCTAGAATCTCAAGACAGGGTATGGGGTAGTATAGTCCCAGATAGGCTCACCCTCTCAAGCAACGTTTCTAAAGGGTCACTTGAAAAACTAGCTTGAGTCTTCAGTGGGGGAGAAGTGTGACAAAGGGAAATACTACCTGGCCAGGTAGCTGAAATTTTGTAAATAAGTATATGCAAATTGTGAATATTAATTTGATTTATATAGAAATGTAACAAAAGGGGATACTGCCAGACCAGCTATCTGGAATTTTGTAAGTTGTTGTGTGTCATTTGTGAATACCAACATGATTCATATGCCTGTGTTACAAATGTATTAGAACTGTATGCCATATTGTATAGACATGTGTACTGAAGAGATATTTTATACAATATTGTAGCTGCTTAACAGGGGAGACTGAAAGACAGGACCTTAACTTGCAAAACTTCAGAAGAATGGTTGAAATTAAGTTACTTTATAGCTAGGCCATAAACAAAAGATATTATCTCTCAATTTCAGTACAGTAACAGAAACAATGCCTAGAAATAGAAGTTTTTTGTATTGTCTTCAAAGAGAGATAATCACTAGGCTTGAGATGTAGAAGTGTTCTATTGTTTTAGGACTTCCAGGATCTGCAAACATCTGAGGAAAAGCCTTTACCTATGTATTTTCACTGGTAGATGCAAATTGCTACCTCAATGGCTGTTTTTTTTGAGCTGGGGAACTGATAGTCAGATGACAAGAAGTGATCTCATCCTACAAATACCCCACCAGCAATGTTTGAGATATTAATTTAAGAAATTTCTGAGAGAGAGAGACTGTGCAATTTGTATTTTGTATTTGACCTGGCAGCATCAGACCTGGCTGCTACATTTCAACTAAACTTAGCCACTCCCCTCATGCTAACCACCAATCACTGAATCTGCCCCACACCTGTACCCATTTCCTTCTCTTCCACTATTCCACATCCTGTAAAGCACAGTCTTCCATCTAACTACCTTACAATCACAAACAACACCTCTCATCATCCAGCACACCCACCCCATCCCAAGCAGATCTCTCACTCATGACCAAACCATGCCCAAACTACCCAAACCCACATACATACACCTCTTACTATTGCTCCTAGGTGTATCCACCCTTCCACTGCTAACTTCTATCACCAACCACCAAAAACAACTTAATTTTATCGACATACCAAGAAAAAACTACTTTCACTAACATTATTACAACACACCCTTTTACTCAACTAGCCCCATATCACTACCAAACCTTCTTTATTCACCACTATGCACACAGATTACAGTGATCACACTACCAGTCCCAAACAAGTATAAAGAACTTTAAGACCCTAAACAAACTACTCAAACTCTATTTTTATCTCAGAACCCAACTCATTAGCTGCGGTGATATACACCCAAACCCAAGCCTACAAAATCTAGGAGCCCCAACCCTCAACCTGAATGACACCCTACTCCACCGAGACAAATCCACACTCCTCATTTTAAATTAAAATGTCAGAAGTATACTAAACAAAGTCCATGACCTTCATGCACTACTCTCCCTTTATCAACATGAGATAGTCATACTAACAGAGAATTGGCTTAAACCAGGTAACCACAACAATGAAATCACTCCACCAGGTTAAAATATAATTCGTAGTGATAGAATAGGTAAAAAAGGGGTGGGGGTGTTGCCAGAGTGTATAAATCTCACCTCATCCTTGAGAAAGTAGACATAACAACCCCAGACTTCAATAAAGCTGAACTCACTGTAACAAAACTAAAACTTAATGATAGTAAACACATCAACATCATAGGATGCTACATCCCTCCAGGCAACAATATCCCCATTACAGAAAAACCCCTAGAATGGATATCTAACTCCCTCCCCCAGGAAAGCATAGTATTAGGAGACCTTAATACTGACTGGCAAAACTGGTCCAGTCATAACCCACTCTCCCATATTAACCTACATGGCCTAATGCAACTCATCACTTCTCCCACAAGCAGAGACAAGAGAACCAAACACCAATCCACTCTAGATTGGATAACTTGTATCACACCCATCACTGATATCCCTAGCCGGGTGTCTACCAGACACCCTGAGTGACCACCAAGCCACATTCTTACTAAGATCAAAATCACCACAACTGACCCAAATATCTGCATGCCTAATTAGAAACAAAAACACTTTAACAGCTTCAACTTTATAAAAGACCTACAAATGTGCAACTGGACCCCCCCTAAACAACCTACCTCTTGATGAAGCTGTACTATATTTCAAAACTATCTTCTTAAACACCCTTAACCATCACACCCCTTCCAGAACAACAAGAATTAAAACTAAATATGCCCCCTGGTTAACCCCAGACACAAAATCCCTCCTTAAAAAAAGAAACAAGGCCTGGACCAATTACCTCAACAGTAAATCCCAATGAACGAACGCATATACATTGAACTATATAACAAAGCCAAAAAACTCACCAAAACAGACAAAACATCTTACTACCAAAAGTTACAGGATAAGCACATGAACAACCCACAAAAATTTTGGGCAGCAATAAACCGTATTCTACAACCAGGAAAAACAACTACCCCAACCCCAAAAATAGATAATAACCAAGAAGACATCCACACTCAATTTAATAAATACTTTACAGAAACCGTCCAGACCCTTGCAAACAACCAACCCTATGACAACATCCCCACCCGTGCAAATCCACCCCCCACCCCCAACTAACAATTGCCCCAAGTTCAGCTTTCACCCAGAACCAACCTAATCCATTGAAAATCTACTTCGCAAGCTCAAATCAACATCTCCAGTCACAGGTACATTACCCACTGAATACCTCCACCTGGCTGCAGAAGCCATATCATATTCTGTCTCCATCCTAATTAACAGATCCATCTCTGAGTGTATAGTACCCAGGCTATGGAAAATATCACATATCATCCCTCTACATAAAGGGGGAACCTCCCTGGAACTCAATAACTCAATAACTACCACCTTATAGCCATACTACCCCCTTTATGTAAAATTTTAGAGAGGGTAATACACAAGCAACTAATGAAATATCTCATAGAAAATAATCTAATAGCAACACAACAACATGGTTTTAGATCCTTCCATAGCACCACCACCACACTAACAGAATTCACCAACATTGTCAATACTCACAGAAACAATTAACTCCTTGTATCTGCCTCCTTCCTTGACTTATCCAAAACATTCAATATGGTTAACCACAATAAACTCCTTCTTTTACTAGCAACTCTAAACCTTACCACCCCTGCCATCTCCTGGTTCAAAAACTACCTAGGGGAAGGAAACAAGCTGTTATGTGGCAAAACCAACTCTCCCCTCCCTACCAGTCTCCCCAGGAGTACCCCAAGGCTCCATCCTGGGGCCACTTCCTTTTACTCTCTTCACCAATCAGCTCCCAAACAGTATTCCTAAAGCCTCAATAGTGCAATATGCAGATGATACCACCATAATATGCACAGCCACCTCAATTGACATCCTTCACTCCCTAACACAAGAATGCTTTTCCCTAACAGAAACTTGGACTACAAACCAAAGGCTCATTCTGAACCCAAACAAAGCTAGTACTCTTTAGCTCCCACAGAGCCACACCTCACACTGATTCTTTCTTCATCTCCTCCTTTAACAAGACCACAATCTCCCCTACAAATCATACCAAACTCTTAGGTGTTAAAATGGATAATCACCTCAGATTTGACCTACATATTTCTATAACCATAAAAAAGTACATAAAAAACTTGGCCTACTGTATCACAATGAAAGATTCCTCACTGACCACTCCAAAACTACAATGGCAAGGACTCACCTACTATCCACCCTACTTTATGCCTCCCCTGTGCTTACAAATCTCCGCAAATCCGACCTAAACAAACTTGACAGTTGTTATAATAAGATAGCCAAATTTGCTACAACCTCTCCCATCAGAACACATCACTGCGAATGCCTAAAAAACTCAATTGGCTAGAACTACCACTTCTACTTCAACTAAATCAACTATCACTAGCCCACAAAATAATACATAACTCTGAAAACACCCAGCCCTACAAAATCTTTTGCAACCCTATACAACTGCCAGGCCCTTGAGGTCTAGCACACAAAACCTCCTCAAAGTAACCAAATATAACAATGAAGCTGGTAAGTCTGTCTACAGCCACTGTATAGCAAAAACCTGGAACTCCCTTCCTGCCCACATAACTGACAACAAATCCCTATCACAGTTCAAGAAACTTGATAAAACGTACTTTTTAAATAATCGACTGTGCTCATGTATTCCCCTGGCTAATGTCTCATTAGATCAATTCACCTAACTTAAGTAACTCTGCTAAGCCAACCAATCATAGTACTGTACCCACTTAGGACTGTTAATCTACTGCTCATCCCATCTTTCCAGGAGTTAGGGAAAATTACCCTAGCAATGTTTAGCTTTCCATAAGCAACTAAAACCAGGAGAAGACATATTGTAAATCAATATGTTATCCTTTTCAACTAAAACTAGGCGAAGACATGTAGTGAATCAATTTGTTATCCTTCTCAACTATAGCGAGCATCATCTGCTCTCTCGGAGCCTTATTCTACTTCTCTATGCTTATACTCAGATATAAATGTAAATCTATCACAGGAATCCTAAACTTTAGAATATCTTCTAAAATGTAATATTATATTGTAGCGAATGAATGTATCCTATATGTTAGATAATATGTATGTCAAAGTCTCTATTATGGAAATTGTATGTCAAAAGTCTGTCCTTAAAACTATGTTTTGTAAAAAAATTGTTCTCTCGGAGCTTTTCTTCCCGGGCCTCCACTGAAAATGGACTTGTAATCCAGTTGGACTCTCCCAGTCAACAAATGTAAAATAAAATAAAATAAAATAAATAAATAAAATCAGGTGAGGAAAAAAACACTCACCACATCTGTCTTGCCTGGCTCTGTAAGTAAGTAAACTAGGGTACAGTTATTTATTTTAGATTCAGTAAGGAATATAGTAAAAATTAGTTTAGATGTTTTCTGTATTTATTTGAGACTGTCCTGCAATATTGTTTAAAATATTTCCTGTGATTTTGAAGTCTGAAGTCACTGTGAATACATATTTAGTATTGTCTTGTTCTTTTATTATTTATTATTAAATATATTTAGACCTATCTTTGTGGCTGATATTTGTGAGACATATTTAAGGTCTTAGCTTACTTGCATAGCTACTTATAGGATGAGATAACTTCTTCTCATCTGTCATCTGTGTGTCAGGCACATTAACTCTGTATTACCCGCCCAATAGGCCTAAATCTAATATGCAACATCAATAACCCCCTTCAAGCACAACCTTGATGAGTGGATGGGAAACCACAAATTTGTCCCAGGGGTTGGTTCCATCTTTGTCCCTCATTGACATGGACGACAGGTGCTGACTGAGGTTCCTTTTTTGGGGATAAGCTCTTGGCTAGGCTTGTAAGGGCCCCAGGGCCATTAGCCTAGTAACATCCTATGATTCTATAATCCTATGACACTGTGCAGGCCACTCCTAATAACCTGGCACTTGGTCAATCTACCATTTGGATTAATATTAACATTACACAGTAAAATTGGACACCCTTTACTAAGGGCCTTAAGGTAGCTGACAAAGAGTTGGGCTGGTGGCATTGATAACTACCTTATAGTCTGGGCAGAAGACAGGATAGCTAGTAAACCTATGTCAGTCTTTCCCAGGTGTGTGTGTGTGTGTGTGTGTGTGTGTGTGTGTGTGTGTGTGTGTGTGTGTGTGTATGTGTGTGTGTGTCAGCTGCCTTAGGGCTAATGGCCATGCAATGCTGATGTCTCAGTCAAAATCATCTGTATCTCAAGTGCAACTACAAATGATAATTAAGACAATTCTATATAACTTGGAAGACCTTTCTTACTGAATGATAATTTCCTTGTCTAGACAATATTTTCCCTCACTTATAGATAAGTGGAGTATTACAAAGGCAGTTTATTATTCTAAGTTGTTTTACTAATTATCAATAACAAATATATTAGGTATAAACTGTATGGTGTTTTCATCATATGAGCACACTTCTGTACCAGACACCAGCTACAGGATATTTGTGGTGCTTAGTTTACTCCATTGTTCCTTGATTTGATATAAGGTGACTAGTGGAATTTTGTTTAGGCGAGTCAAGCCAAAAATAAAATGAAGAAATTCAAGAGAATGATTAATCATTTAAGATAAAGGAAGATACAGTTATTTCATTAAACAAAACACCCTGTTCTGCTTCACTTGCCAGTATGCTGTGGTGTTTTAGTCCTTTCCTGATGATTATGTGATTTCCTTGTGGAAATTGTTTGAGAGGAATGGGAAGAGTGAGTGAGCATTTATTAAGTCTTGCAAGCCTTGGTTGATGACGCCCAGTTTTGATGCATAAATGGATAAAAGTTCCCATTATATATAATGAGGTTAAGATAATGCCTCATTATATATAACTGGGTATTACCTTAACCTTTTTCTATGCAATGGAATATATAATGAGGTAAAGATAATGCCTCATTCTGTGTAATGGAATATATAATGAGGTTTAAGATAATACCTCATTCTATGTAATGGAATATATAATGAGGTTTAAGATAATACATCATACTATGTAATGGAATATATAATGAGGTTTAAGATAATACCTCATTCTATGTAATGGAATATATAATGAGGTTTAAGATAATACCTCATTCTATGTAATGGAATATATAATGAGGTTTAAGATAATACCTCATTCTATGTAATGGAATATATAATGAGGTTTAAGATAATACCTCATTCTATGTAATACAATAATGAGATTAAGATAATGCCTCTTTCTATATAAAGGAATATATAATGAGGTTAAGATAATACCTCATTATATAGAATGGAACATATAATGAGGTTAAGATAGTACCGTAGTTGCAAAGCAGTTTTGTTGTGAGTAGAGCCTGGGGAGCTAGACCACAGACAGAATGGAGATATGTTCTGAAAGTGTGTGACAAAGGCTCTAAAACTCCTGAATGTTATCATTTTCAGAGGCAGTTCTGCTGGTGACTGTGTTTATAAAAATGATTAGTTAGCTCTTTTGCTCACCACCTGTTCCGTATGGCTTTGATTTGTAAAAAAAAATCATGTAAATAAGCTCAAGTACGGACATTTTTAGTTTGCAATTATAAATGTGCATCATGTGTAACAAGTGTGGAGCTTTTCTCCCCAGGCCTCTGCTGAAAATGGGTTTTACACAGTTGGACTTTTCACAGTTAACAAAGGCAAATAAATAAATGTTGAAGCTGATGGTTTTGGGAGCAATGTTTATTGGGGATGTTCCAATTTTTAGATTGTTGATGTAGGAATACAGGTTTTCAATAATATGCTTTAGCATAAATTTAATAGCGACCTTCTGAGTCTAAAGCCAGAAGGTCATCAGCCATTGTACTCAGATTGCAGATTATTTCCCATTGTCATGTTGTCAAAATATTTGTCAACAAATGTGGAAATCACTATTACTCCCATTACTGCAGTGTCTTTTGACATTAGTAGATTACTGCACACTGAGACAACAGCTAGCCAGACTGAATAATTGGCGCTGGAGAATGGTATACTAGGCAGAATGATGTTTAACTGGAGGCTTGATCTGACAGTTTTGCATTGGCTGTCAGTATGTTAAGGTTTGAGACAGGAGCAATGTGGGCTATATGCTAGCCTCCATTTACCTACTGAGCAGCTGAGCAAGTCACTTAACTAGACAGTGTTCCTGGGCTGAACCTGAAAATGGTCAATTTGGATAAGTGTTCTGCCCTGACAAACATATAGTATTGTATGCTCTAATGATCTTGCAGTGATTGTTTCACTGATTGTGTGCCTTGCAGTGACAGAATGAGATACAGTTGTCAAGTTACAGCATATATTGCTTATAGTCAAAGAGACAATACTATGTTATCTCCTTGTGAAAGCATTTCAAAAATCCAGGGATGCTATAAGAAATGAGCCCCCCAAATACATTCTGTGTCCTTGAAATATCCAGTCATACATTATTGCTATTATACCTCAACTCATAGGAGATATGTAAAGGATGATTAAGTTGGCTAGGTGACTGCACACATTCTGGAAAAGATAACTCAAGTCAGAATGTTGCAAATTAGCTAATCTATTCTTCTTTTCTGATCACCACAAAAAATAGAGTTAAAATGGCAGGTTTGATGACACTTATAGCAAACTATGTTATTATGGAATACTGACAGGATAATTTACCTAGATCGTGCTTAGACTGTTCAAGATAGGAATGCCAGAAAGGATCACAGCTAAGAGCTCAGAGATTGCAGTAGAGACAATGTATGCTAGTGGAAAGTTCCATTGTTTGATTATATAAAGATCTATAACTTAGAATACGACTTCAACATGTTTTGTGTTTGAAAGGTCAAGGATTTGAATAGGAACTGGCCATATGTATCTCATTTTAAGGAAGACTTTAAAGAGAACCCTATTCTGTGTTTTGATTTTAGGGTATCTATATCTGTGTTTCAGCTCCCTATTTTGTTTACAGAAACATCAATGCTTTATTGCTTTTAAAAATATTGTGTGCCTTTTTAGTGTTCACTCTCAATCTTACAATTGCCGAACTATTAGGGTCCTAGATTAAATAGATGGTTGACTGATGACCACTTATCTGGTTCTGCAAGGCTCATAGTACAAACCATCATATGCATCTTGGACAACTTCAGATTCCTCCCAAGCATTCAACAATTCATACATGTTCATGGAAAAAAATATTAGGCTTCCTATAATATTCTTGTAGAACTCCATTCTGAACAGTGGTCTGATTAAACATATTACTGCATTTTATCCTCCCTGTTTATCCAGTCTGCAACTGTATCTATATTTAAAGAGTCCAAGATGGAGGGAAGCATATATCTCAACATCTTTGCTCAATAATTTTGGACTAATCCAAAAATAATGGTAGGAAAAAAGGTCCAAAATTAGAAAAAAAATATTGCTGTTAAAAGCTTGGACAATTGCTAGACTAACAGGTTTTGCAGTAGCAGGTATTTTCAGAAGAATACGAAGTCAGAAACTCAAATGTCTGCCATTATTTATTGATTGCAGTCCTCACTGTCTGCTAAGAAACAAACCAAAAATATGTCAAAAACTGGGGCATTCTGTGAAATTCTGGACAATTGAAGGCACAGAGAGGAGCAATATGAAGCCAGTCATGTCATACATCTTCAGCAGATCAACAGAAATATGCTCACGTAACCTGACTTATGTTCTTATTGTTAGCACCTGCACAATGAACCTGATCTATATTTCATCACCTTCAAGTCAGTTGCAGAATGTATGCTGCCAACTGCACATAATACCGTTGTGAGTCTAAACAGACAGCAAGCTACATTTAAACAATTGAATTCAGATCTTTTGTAAAGGGCAGGAGTATGCAGATAGGCCTGAAGTTGCTGGTATCAGTATTTATGTAACACTTTAGATAAGGATAGCGATGATTTACTTCCACAGGAGCTTTCTGCTGATTGATCTGCTGATATTGTACCTTACAGAAACAGCAATGATTCCTAAGGAAAGACTAGAGCTAGTGCATATACAGTATGCTTGCAGACTAGGGACATGAGCATACTAAACATGCAATGTCCATTTAATTTAGCTAAATCATTATTTGTGTACTCCAACAGATGCTATGTTGTGTTTTAAATTGTTCTGCAGCAGTATAAAAATGCAAGTGTGCATCTTAATGGCCAACTGTTGTGCCCATATAGCTATAACATCTCAGTGTGGACCATTGCGGAAAAGGTACCATAACTGTAAAGGTTGCCATTCATGAACTTCCATACAGTATGTGTGACATGCACCTGGCAGTATCACCAATGCATAGGAGCAGCACCTTGCCAGTAGTCATGAATTCCACATATGGCACACAAGTTCACTTTGCTGTCATTTCTTATATAGTGGAATAGCGCATAGACACGTAGTAGGTAAGTGCTGCCTCAATAACTTGTTTCTCATAATGATGCCTCTAAATATTAGTCAAGGTTTAGTTTAGTAACCAGCCAGTCTTCAAGTGTTCCTTCCCTGTTATGTTTTCCATTTGATGCAAGCTACCTAAATTGAACCTTGGCTAATGACACCAGTCTGTAACCCACAGAGAGCTGCAGAAGAGCATTTCATCTCCATAATGTCCTGCACTCTGATATTTAGTGAGTGAATGTTCAGTCTGGTGAAAGCCCATTTCCACTGCCTGGATGAACTGAGGAGATGTCCTTCATTTTGACCCTGTTACTATGTGCAGAACGCTCCTTACTTATTGCCTTCTATGCAATATGGTTATGCATCAGTCTGTTGTACAACTGCACAAAGTAGTGACCAATGCTGACAGTGCAGATCCCACCATCATTTTTCCACCAGTAATGACAGAGAGAGTGACCATGGCACACTACTGCACAAGTAAAGCAGAAGCATCTAGCCCATATCCAAGGGCTATTACCTCCACTACATGACAATGTAAAGTTGTCAAGATGATACTTGGTGCATGCAGTGTTGCCTGTAAATGATGATGAATAACACATGGTCAACTCACAATGTGCATTGGACATTCTTGTCATAAACCACCTGCTCTAGTGGAGTAGAGCTATAAAGCCCTGACTATTATCCAGATGGACCAGGTTAAATTAGTGGCTCAAATGAGTGATGAAGGAGCAGGGAGGGATGGGCATTAACTGTATGGTGCAGTGGTAATGTGTGTATACATACATAAATACATACATACATACATACATACATACAAATGTTTCAAGCACAGGCATTAATGCCCTTCTAGCTTGCCAGTATATCAAAACACTTGTTCCCATAATAAATGTTCAGGCTGTTCTTAAAAATATCTAAACTAGTACTTGCTTTAATGTAATTTGGTAGTCTGTTCCAAGCATCAGCTACTCTGTCAGAGAACCAATTAGTACACTTTTCATTCCTATAGAATGTTCTGCATAGCTTATCTGATGATTTTCTAGTACTTTTTGATATCCCCAAACATTCCCAGAGGTAGTTGTCCCTAAATGCCCTATATACCTGAATAAGATCTCCTCTTAAATATATATGAGACACTGTACATGTTCAGATATTTTAGTCTTTCATAATAACTTAGATTTTCACATCCATGGATGCCCTTGCTATATTTCTGCTGTACTCTTTCCAGTTTATTCATGCTTATTTTCCTATAGGGTTTGTATATTGTTATTCCATACTCAAGTTTGGGAATAATGTTACTAACAAAACAATGACTTCATTATGTTTGATTTCCTAGACTTTATAAATCTTTTTATACATCCTATAGTTCTATAACTATCATTAGCCAATTGGTTGATATGATTAAAAAACTCATAGCTGAATCTACCCCTATACCCAGGTCCTTCAATGAGTCTACAGTTTCAATCACTGTGTGCTGTATTAAATATTCACATTTCAGTTTATGTCTCCCAAATCTCATATGCTTAGTTTTTGATGTATTTATCAACATATTATTCTCCTGTGCCCAAATGGTCAATTTAGTCAAATTATTTTGCAGACATGCCTTATCTGTAACACTTGTAATTAGTTTACCCAGTTTCAGGTCATCAGCATATAGACTGTAGAACAGCTCAGATGAAAAAGTAAGGTGTGAAAGATACAATCTAAACAAGTAATGGCCTAGGACACAGCCCTGTGGGCACCTTGACTGTAAACAAGATTTCACCTGTCCAGTTGGTGTGCGATACTTGCCATGTCCTATTTGTAAGCCATGCAGCTATCCATCTTATCAACAGTACATCAATACCTAGTTGTACTAATTTTTTGATCAGTGTTGTGTGTATGACCCTGTCAAATGCTGAAGTTAAATCTATATAAATCACATCACAGCACAATTTGTCATTCATAGTTGTTATTATATTGTTATATAACATCATGTTACAGGTGGTGGTGCATGCTGATATATGGTTTCAAATCCCAACATTTCCAGTTCTGACAATAACTTATCCAGTATTACCCTCTTCATTATTTTTCCACAACATGAAAGCAGACTTAAGGGTCTGTATGATTCTGGGTTTGTCCTACTCCCCTTTCCCATAAAGACAGGTTTAATAAGTGTATGTCTCCAATCTTGAGGAATCTCCCCATATTTATATGACCTAGTGAATAATAAATATAAATATAATGGTAGTGTAAGTTCTTGCTGAAATGTTCTCAGGTCACTGTTACTTATTCCATCTCCTCCCTGCACTTTGTTTGGATCCAGTTTTAACAATTCTTTTTCAATATAATCTAATTTGATTCCAGTATTTGGTGTTACCTGGGTGTCACTAGGACAATTTACCACCTCATTTGTGGAGCCAAACTGTTTTGCATAAGATTTTGTAAATATATCTATAATCTGTTGTGTTTGAGAATAAATTTTAGAATCTGCACACAGTTTATCAATTTGTGTATCTTTACTCCTTCCATATCTTATGTGTCTATAAAAAGGTTTCCTATTATGGAAAATATCTTTATATACATTTTCTTCAATTTTTTCTTGATTTTGTCTAACACTATGCTTAATTTGTTTGTCCAGCTTGTTTATTTCAATTTTCAAAGTTATAGTTCGACCTTTCTTCCATTTCTTATAATTTTTGTCTCTCACCTTAATCAGGTATCTTGTTCTTATGGAAATATACCCCCCTGATGTTGAGTGCATTGATCCTGATGTTAATTTTTTTTTTTTACTTTTTGCACTCAAATACTTTCTCTTTCAAAATTTTCCACATTCCATCTGCAGTTTTTCCACCGCACACCTCACTCCATTTAGTTTTATATAGTAACTGTTTTACTTCCCTACAAACTGTAATTAACCTTCTGTGCATTGGCTTAGATTTCAGTTTGGCAGAATTATCTAGCAACAAATTAACCTTAATAACACCATGATCACTGCACATCAATGGTTATAAAATTTGACGTGAAGTTACAATAATTTCTTTGGGAACACAAACAATATCTAGTATAGTCTGTCCCCTGGTAGGTTTTTTACCATCTGAAGCATTTGTTGTTCCTGAATATACTCTGTGAATATTTTCTTTACCAATGTTGTTGAAACAATATTATTCCAGTTGGTTTCTGGTAAATGCAAGTCCCCAGCTAATATTATTCTTCCCTCCTGTGTTTCATGTAAGAAATGTATGAATTCCTCTAGGTCATCTGCACTTGACTTTGGTGGTCTATACACTCCAACTAATGTTATATGTTCCAGGATTGTCGTTATTGTCACAGTTACACAGTCTATAGTATTGGTGTTATCACTGAACATGTAATAATCACAGGTTTCATAGCTATCTTTAATCCCTATCATAACACCTCCACCTGATTTTTTATTAGAGTCTGTTCAGTAAAATCATTTATACCCTGTCAGAATTGGTTTCCAGTCATTGTTCTTTAACCATGTTTCACAAACAATAACATCAATCTTGTGGGAATGTAGCAAATTTTCTAATAAAAAAAACTTTATTATTAATGCTCCTAGGATTAACAACCATCAGAGATGAATCAAATGTTGCTATCTGTGAACTGTTACATTTTTGACCTTGCAAAATATTTGCTGCAAAAATTCTCTTCCCAGATCTAGACAAATGCACACCATCCTGTCTGAACATGTGTGCCCAAAAGAAGTCTTGGATGCTCTACACATTTCCATTTTTTGAAACAGGACATTTTTTCCATGTAGGTTGTTGTTCTTTTGGCTTTTCCTGCTTAGGGGTCGCCACAGTGGAACTCAGGTCTGCTAATGATTGGCAGTAGATTTTTATGGTGCTGAGGTGCCATCTCAATGCCCAACCTTCAACAAAGGCATGCCCATTCACGCATGTCTTTTAAATACTACTCGACCGCGGGGAGGACATGCAGACTACACACAGAAGGCACTCCAGCCGAGAATCAAACAGGAGAACTTTTTGCTGTGAGGCGACAATGCTACCACTGCACCACCATGGCTTAATTTGCAGTCCTTTCTATAGGTGATTTGTGAAAAATATGTCCTAACACCAGTACAAGCTATACTATCTAGGAAGACTGTCGGTTCCCGACTAACAGTCAGATAATCTTTGTTGGTGACTTCATTTGTACCAACATGAATAAAAACAGATCCATAGTTCCTTACATTAAGGTGTACCAACGCTTGTTTCCCATCTTCTATTTTTGCTCCTGGCAACCATAACACTACTAGATGTTCATTATCATCTCTGCAAATATAAGTATCACTTCCTCTAATAACTGAATCTCCAATTACAAGATTATCTTTGCTGACCATCTCTGAAGAATCTTCAGCTTCTAATACAGTAATTTCTGCTCTATCAATTGTTATGAAGGATAGATCTTCATCGTTATTAGTTTTATTAATTCCACTGTTTTCATTGTGTATTAAATTCTCATCCAGCTGGCATTGTAAATCCACAGCTTGAGCCATGTAGTCAACATCTGTCTTTCTCTTCTTTTTTTTTATAGTAATGTTCTTCAATCCTTCCAGCTTCAGTTTTAATTTCTTCCATTTCACCTGCCCTTTGCCTCTTTTTCCTACCTTTTCATTGGAAAGGTGATGCCTTTTTCTGTAGACTGAGGGCATTCTGATAGACAGATATCTTCATTCTCTGTCACCAGTGTAATACATAACAAAGTAGAATAATTTTTACTACATATCCTCTTTCCTTTACAGTCATTAATCAGTTTCTTTTTCTTCCTTGTTATTTGTTGAGAACTTATTCCTTTCTTTTTTTTTTTGTTTCCTTCTAAACAAACTGAATCCTCAGATTGTTGAGTACTTGCATCCACAATTTCATAGTTCTCAGGGGCATCATCATGTTTCATAGGGGTTGAATGTTCTTTGCAGAAAATAGATGCATCATTTCCTAAAACTGTTCTATCTGTTCTATGCCTAACATCTCCTGCAATGTGCTTTAGTGGTGGCTGGTGTCATAGAAAAAGGAAGTGGGGTTGACATGGTAGAGATCAGCTGTGGAGGTAGGGTGATATGCTGAAACATCTGCACTCCTGCCCCTCAGATGTAACACCAGCATTATGAGGAAGAGGGGTATGGGTAGGTCATATGAAAAAAAAAATGGCTGATTGTATGACAGTATCAACCCTCATGATGCCTTTAAGATCTGCACTGTCTCTGGCAGAAATTGGTAATAGTCTGGGGGTGAAATGAAGTAGCTGGTAGACCCAGTGATTGACATGAGGCACTGGCATGGCTGTCCAGATAAGAAAGGGGACCAAAAAAAAGAAATTTCTCAATACAGCAATGTATAGTTTACATGTTCAGAGCCATCATGATTTGCACAGTGTTTAGTGGCCAGTGGCACAAGTGCTAATTATATCAGCAGGGGCTGACAGGGTTTAAAAACCAGCCAGGGATGTCAAGTCATATATACATGTAGGCAGTTGCATGTTTTTCCTGATACATGCTGAGGAATTATATTGCTGTGTAATGAAGTTAGTTTCATTTGGTAATGGGAAGCTCATTGTTATTGTGGTCATGATTTTATTTGTTTTATATGACAGGTATCATCATTCTTACTTTTTTATTGTTTTTTTCTAACATGCAGTTAAATAAAAATGCTGTCACTTTTCACTTAGAATGTCTGTTGCTTTGTGAGTTTCTTTCTGCAACTTCTTGGGGGTTGTGTTGGTTTGCAGCCTATAAAACTTTGATTGCCTTTCAAATTTGTATTGTGTCATGCAAATATCTTGTAATGATAGCATTATGGATGGTCCCATTGATCATGTGCAGATGCTTGCATGTGTGCCTGAGACTGAGTTGCTATGATGATGAGATCTACTAAATGCAGGGAAAGCTCTTGGTATTAACCAAACAGTCCTGCTAGTCCTATACCTGGACTCAGAGGTCATACCCTATGATAAAGAACTATGGCAATGCATAACTGCCATCTTCTTGGGTGAATCCATATCTATACCTGTAGCACTTTGGTAGGACACATGTGGTCCTGGTTTACTCATCCATCATGCATGTGGTCCTACCCATGGTTACACCGAACATTGCCAGCAATGTGTTACTGGTAAGCCTTTACCAGTGTGTGTGCACAGAGACTGACACAGAAGCCATGTGAGCACCCACAACCCACATGAGGATCATGATGCATTCTTTCTGGCCTCCACCATTCCTTTATACTGATAAATTTCCTCACACATATCCTGCTGCACTCTAACCATCTCTATCTGACTCTTAGTGGCAGTAGCAACTAAGTGCAAATGTTTTACCTCTCAAGCACCTGCTTACACTTAAGGGTACCAGAACTTGTCAGGGATTTGGGATGCATGGCGTCAAATAAATTATTAAAATCAGACTGTAAAAATCATTAGGCTTTTCAAAATGACAGTCAATAACACAGGAAGCTCAAGTTCAAATAACGTTTCTTTACTAATGTACATTAGGAGACAAAAAACTATACAAAACAAGTATAGAGTTTTGACTAATTACATTCAGGAAATAAACTTCTTTAAATACACTATACATTCAAGCTGCGCCCACCTTACTGACGTGGTCAGTCACAGGGCACTTACATCATTACAGTCTACAATATTCTATTCATAAGAAAGTGCTGAGGTTATACTTTTTAAAAACTTTCCCATGAGAATAATACAGCCTTGCAAGGCACCTGGTCAATTACAATGTCTTTCTGTAAATGTTGCTACTTTCAAGGTTCCAGGCCGGTTCGAATACAATAGTCAGTTCATTTCTTAATACGTTCCTTTGTCTCTCTGGTAAGCAGCTATACTCTATCTTCGATAGAGCTCACAAGGCCATCCTCCTCGGTAGAAGGAAGAAAGATATACATGCATACATATTTATTTCTCTCTAACCCAGCAGATAATAATTGCTGAAAGACATAAGCCTGCTGAGCTGGCTACTGCCAGGGTCAGAGTTCAATCACACTGCAGCTAAGCTTCAGGCAATTACATGCAAGATCATTTCTACTGCCATATTGTTAAATAGAATTAAATGCATTACATATTATACTGTTTCTAAACTAGCACTACATATATGTTTAAGTACATATTTTTCTGACATTCTCCCTCCTTGTAATGCTTTTTATTCTATTCAGAAACATAAACAATATTATTTCGTTTCCTAGCCTTTCCCTCTTAAAGATTTTTAACCAGGCAAGTCATTTAATCTATACTTCAGAAAAAGCATCATCTGAAATCAATCTTTCAATTTCAAAATCTTGGTAAAAAGTTTCAGTAACAGATATATCAACAAAATCTTTGATTAATCTTTTCATGCAGGGAATTCCACAGTAAACACATGCTCCTATTAGGAGTATACCCACACAAATAGCAATTAAAATGTTCAATAGGATGGAACCCCACCCCCCAAACAGATTCTGGAAAAAGTCCGTCAGTGGGTTTGGGCCTGGTTTAGTCATTGCTGATACTTGCTGAATTACCTCTAGGTGATTATTTGTCTCGTGACGATTCTCAGGGATAAAAGCACAGCATTCTTCTTCGTGTACCACTCTTGCCGCTAGGGTGAAGTAAAGAGCCATTCGATTTTGTAGCACAACAGTTCTCATTGCATTCAGTTCATCAGTCACAAATTCTAGGGCGGAAAAAGTTGCATTACTCATTACTTCGAGAAGTCTTGACAGCTTCCTCAGCTCCCAGATCAATTTGACTGCTCCATAGGCTGGTAGTATTCTTGCCCAGGATATAACACTGTTGCCCAAGTCCATATGAGTCAATTTATTTTTGTCTTTTACTGAATTATGGTCTTTCCAACCAGCTTCGATCTTCCCAACTGGATTCACAGGTTTCTTAACTGGACCTTCAGATTTTCGAGCTGTTTCCCTTACATTTCGTATCTTACCCAAAGGTAATTCTGCAGTATGTCTTATTGGTGGAACCAGATAACCCAAAAAACAACTGCCGGACCAATTCTCAGGTAACCATTCATATGCCTTTTTCCCACAAATAAAATCATTACTTTGGTACTAATACGTGTTATCCCTGCATGAAACATTTTCCTATCTTTAATAGACAATTGTTTAGTTAAGACTGGATTGTCACATACTGCATTTAATGTAGTTTTCATTGAACTCAGATATGAATCATAGTTAGTATTACAAACAGTACCCCCACTTCTGACTTTAATGTAACATTTATAAGACATTGTTATATTACAATTACTCCAGCCCACCTGGAGGGTATCACTTTTGTAGAAACATACAACTCCTTTTTGTGTGACAGGTAAAAATAAAGCTATTTTGTCCTGTGATCTCACAGTTCCTGTATCAAAAGCAAATTTTCCCAAGTCTCATTTATCCCCAGAGGGACAGCGGACATTAACAGTCTTTTATATGCTGTTGGTATAGCTGTACAAACCCAGCAATTTGAAATATTCATAGTCTCTGCATACACACGTTTCATGGCCAGGTATGTGTTAAAATTTGGATGCCAGTCTATAAACAGTTCATCACGTCTTCTCACTTTCACTCGTGTGGTTGAGTGCAGGAAAAAACCACAATAAGAGAAAAATTGTCACACTTATAGTCAACAAATGCACAGCTAACAAAATAATTATGCAATAGTTCTGGGGTTGCTCTGCTTTTCTATTTGCTTTACTCTTGACCATTTTGCCCTTGTGTATCAGTCACAAAGTTCTTATCAGATTGAAAGTTCTTTACCGGTTTGTTCTGTCTTTCATCTGAAAAAGAGTTAAACTGCAAAACAGATTTATTCATTAACAGTTTCTTTATATAATTAGCTAATGAACTGTCAGCCTCCTGCTCTGCAGGCATGAGAGCTTTCCACTGAGGCACATAATATGCTCTCCCAAAAAACATTTTAGAGGAAGTCAAACCCTTTACATTTATTTAATTCTAAGAAATCCATACAAATAGTGTGGAATGGGTATGGTGGTATAGGAAAACTTCCTTGCTTGTTTTTAAATGCTCCTTGTGCATGGTGCTTGTTACAAGTATGACAAGCTGCACAAAATTTTGTTGTATAATTTATGTATCCATATGTTTGGAATATTCTATTTACTAATTGTACCATCCCCCCTGTTGAGACATGGCTCTGCCCATGGCTCAACAAAGCTGCATATCTAAATAAATTAGACGGCAATATTGTTTTTTTTCCTTTGGGAATGTACAGTCCATTCTCAAAAAGTGCACCTTGTTTTACCCATTTTTGTTTTTCTGCTTTTGTAGTAAGCATTTGCATTGTTTTTAACATGTCTAAATCTAAAATCTCAGAGGGTTGTAATTCCTCATTCAAAAATAAAGTTTCTGAGTCTGAGGCTGCTTGCATTGCAGCTGCATCAGCTCGTGCATTACCTTTTGAAATCTTATCCTGTTGTTTTGTATGAGCTACACATTTACAAATAGCTACTTTGGTAGGCAACTGAATAGATTCTAATAGCTCCAAAATAAATTGTGCATGATTAATAGGTTTTCCACTGAATGTAATCATTCCTCTATTTTCTTCATTGTTGTGCAAACACATGCACTGTAGAAAAAGCATACTGACTATCAGTATATATGTTCACTTTCTTGCCTTCTGCTAAAGTACATGCTCCTGTCAAAGCTTCCAGTTCTGCTGCTTGAGCATACAAGTTGTGTGGCAAAGTTTGTGCTTCTAAAATTTCAGTGTCTGTAACTACTGCATACCCCACCAGATTCTTCCCTGTAGGACCCCTTCTGCATGAGCCATCCACGTAATATGTCACCTCAGCATCATCCAAGGGCATATCTGTAAGATCTTGTCTAGGTAAAGCTAACTGTTCATATGAGGTTGACTCAGCAGTATGGTCATACATGAAAGATGTCTAGCAGGAGAAAGGTATGCAACTTTTTCTTGTAGCAGAATTATTGCAACTGCATGAGGCATTCTCAATGTGAGAGGGTGGAATAACACCACTGAGGCTGAAGCCTGCACTGCCATTGCTGCTGCAACTACTGCTTGTACACAGTGAGGCAAAGATTGCACCACTGGGTCTAACTGTGATGAATAGTAAGCTATAGGGCATTGCTTATCCCCATGCTGTTGCTTTAATACTGATGTCATGTACCCTTGCTTACAATCTACGGTCTGAAAGAACCGTTTGTGATAATTTGGAAGTCCTAAAACTAATGAAGAAGCTATTAACTGCTTCAACCTGCAGAAAGCCATTTCTGCTTCTGTTCTCCATTGTAAAATAATTTGGTACCCAGCACCAACAAAAATTAGTTGTACCTAAGAAAGACATTATTTCTTTCTTAGTTGTTGGTTTGGGTGCTTGCAAAATTGCTGTTTTTTGTTTTCTTTCTTTTTCTTATTCCCTTCATCTAGTATTCTACCTTTATTGGATATCACATGTCCCAGGTATCTAACCTGTTTTTTCCAAAGTTGTAACTTACTTTTGTTTACTTTGTGTCCTTGTATTGCTAAAAATTTTAATAATGCTACTGTATCCACCCTGCACTGCTGCTGGGTGCTACTAGCAAGATGTCATTTACATAAAGTAGAATTTGACTACCTTCTGGTGGGGTAAACCCTGCCAGATTGATAGCCATTTTTTGTGCAAATATTATTGGGCTCTCACAATATCCCTGTGGTAGTCGAGTATATGTATACCTTTTACCCTGAAATGTAAATGCAAACCAATATTGACTATCAGGATGTATAGGTATTGAAAAGAAAGCATTGCTAATATTTACCACAGAGAAATACTTCTGTTGCGGTTTTAAATCATTCAACAAAGTATGTGGGTCTGGCACCGTAGGTGCTCTAGGTATTACTGCATTATTTACAGCTTATAAATCTTGTACCATCTGCCATTCCCCGTTTGCTTTTTTAACAGGAAATAGGGGTGTATCACATGGTGAATCAGGAGATTCTACCAGTACTCCTTTTTTGAGTAATGCTGCTATTATAGGCTTAATTCCTACTTCTGCATCCTTTTTCAAAAGGTATTGTCTTTTCTGTGGTCTAAAAGCTGACTTTGGGGTAATTGTAACTGGTCCTGCTGTTTGAATAAGCCCTACATCTAACTTGCCTGTTGACCACAGAGTTGTTGGAATTTTACACAAGGCCTCTTCTTTATCTTTTAATAAAAATGCTAATCAGCTGTCCTCACTAGATTGCAAGTGTACAGCTGTATGTGTCTGTGTCAACCAATTCAGTTTTTGTTTTTGTATCCCTTGTCCTGACAGTTCTAAATCAGTCTGTTTTCCCATTTTGTTACCTTTTTTCTAAGTCTGCCCATTTAACACTTTTGTTTTTTGTCAAGCTGACATGTGGCAGTCTATTGGACTTATACAATTTCATGAATTCCTGAGGTAATGAACAGCTTACTACACAGTTTTCCTCAGTATCCCAATATAAAGTTTGTAATATTAATCTGTCAGCAGGATTTTTTTGAACAATTCTTGCTCATATTTCTTATCAGGTCCTGGTGTGCTACAGTAGTATAGAGTACAATGTAACAAGTGCTGCTGATCAGTGTCAAGGGAGGGTACCTTACTGATGGCTACGTTCATCAGTTCTTTGGTTACTGCCCCTGGACCAGTCATAACTAGGTCCTGGCTGTACCAATAATAGACTTCACCCTCTGATCACACCACAAAAGCATCCATTTGTCTTTGTGCTTCCATACCCTGCATAGTAGGAACTACTGCTATGCCAAATATCTGCACAAGGTCTCTTCCCAGTAAGTTTACTGGATATTTTGCAGAAACTACAATTTTACTTTTCTGAGTCATACCTGAAACAGGGTCAGTTATTGCTATATTATGGGAGAGTGGTTCCCTGTATAGCTGTCCATTTGCTGCTTTTACTAATATATAATCAGGTGATTCAGAATGTTTTGGTAACTTGGAGTGGTGTATCAAAGTCCGTGACGCTCCTGAGTCACACAGGAATTTGACTTCCCTTCCCTCCACCAGAAGTGTCACTTCTGGTTTTGTATCTGCTAGGTAGAGCTCCAGGCTCAATAATGCTAAATCTAAAATTTCATTTCCATTTTTATCCTCTACATCTGTTTGTACTTCCTCTATTCCCTCTACTACATTCACATTTTCTTTTTGTTTATTAACCTTTCCTGATGATTTTTGGTTGTTATCACTATCATATAGTCAGTCCTCATCTCCTTTATCTTCTGTCATTGCTTTCTTATTTTGTTTACAGTCCCTAGCTAGATGCCCTTTTTACCTGACTGTAATACAAATACTTCAGCTCCGTCTTCAGCAGTGAAGACTTGTGCCTTTTTTTTTTTTTTTTTCTTTTCACTATTAAAGTGTCTTTCAGCATGTCTAGCATACTCAAGTAAGGCTTGCAGCCTGCTTGTTCGGTGATCTATCATATGCTTTGTAATAAAGCTACTGATAGAGGCAATGCAACCTTTTAAAAATGCATTTTTAATTGTTGTTTAAAGCATTCTAATAATCTAGCATAATATCCATCTATTGTCTCATTTTCCTGTTGTATGCATTGATTAATGCAAGTTCAGTCTGCTTTAAGTTTCATTTCTCAGAGATTCTGTCTGTCAGACCTTTCACTATGTTGTCTAAAAAATGTTTTGAATTTCTAAGCTTCTGTTTTTCTACAATTTGCTTCCTCAATCCACCTGTGTGCTTGAGGTATGCCTAGTTGGTGCTGCTTTTTTGCCTGACCTCCTGCATCAGATTTAAGCTGTTTAAGGAGTTTAACTAGTGAAAGTTTATCTAGTTTACCATCAAATTCATATTTGTTAACACATCTTGTATAATACCTAACATATCAGCATGCTGTAATTGCATGTATTTCACATTATCCGTTAGGGGCGGATCTCGTGATCTCTCAGTGCACTGATTTCCCATGTCTTAAAAAAGACTGTTACATAACCCTTCTCTTGTACCACGTGGTATCTTCTTCCCTGTATCCACAGTAGTGTCTAGAATGACTGTTTACTTTGCTCTGTTTTTCCCCTGATCTATGACCAAATATACAGTACTTCAATTCATTCTCGACCTGCTATCACAAATCTTAACAACAGTACACTGTAACCTGGTCCCTGATCTAAAACAAAGACAAAGAGGGAAATTCTTCTTACCTGAGCCTCCCATTTATGACTGCATATTTTTCTTCTTGGGGTCCAGTTTTCTGCTCTTCAGCCACAGATCAGAAAGTGGACAGCCTCTTTACACACAACAATTCAGTCGTAGGTCTTTTCACTTTAAGAAGAACCATTTTGGCAGCTTCTCCTGCGCAGATTTATTACCACCCATGCACTCTGACCTTTAGCTTACCAAGGGAATTCCGGCTAAGAAGGACCAAAATGTCAAATAAATTATTAAAATCAGACTGTAAAAATCATTAGGCTTTTCAAAATGACAGTCAATAACACAGGAAGCTCAAGTTCAAATAACGTTTCTTTACTAATGTACATTAGGAGGCAAAAAACTATACAAAACAAGTACAGAGTTTTGACTAATTACATTCAGGAAATAAACTTCTTTAAATACACTATACATTCAAGCTGCGCCCACCTTACTGACGTGGTCAGTCACAGGGCACTTACATCATTACAGTCTACAATATTCTATTCATAAGAAAGTGCTGAGGTTATACTTTTTAAAAACTTTCCCATGAGAATAATACAGCCTTGCAAGGCACCTGGTCAATTACAATGTCTTTCTGTAAATGTTGCTTCTTTCAAGGTTTCAGGCCGGTTCGAATACAATAGTCAGTTCATTTCTTAATACGTTCCTTTGTCTCTCTGGTAAGCAGCTGTACTCTATCTTCGATAGAGCTCACAAGGCCATCCTCCTCGGTGGAAGGAAGAAAGATATACATGCATACATATTTATTTCTCTCTAACCCAGCAGATAATAATTGCTGAAAGACATAAGCCTGCTGAGCTGGCTACTGCCAGGGTCAGAGTTCAATCACACTGCAGCTAAGCTTCAGGCAATTACATGCAAGATCATTTCTACTGCCATATTGTTAAATAGAATTAAATGCATTACATATTATACTGTTTCTAAACTAGCACTACATATATGTTTAAGTACATATTTTTCTGACACATGGCTAGCCTTACAAAGGCCCTTGTGGTTGTTGGCCTAGAAAACACCTATGATCCATAAACTATTCTACAACATATTTACTGCTGCTGCTGCTCTGTGGACTAAGCCTTTTGCTTCTCTGAAGCCAGCTGGGATTGATATATTCACCTGACATCACTTTGTGTAGACTGCACAATGAGTAATGGCACCTTGTTGTGTATCCTTCCAGAGGTTTAGCCTGTCCACAAGAAAGAGGTACTGAGCTACGAAGCGATTCCCCCTCCCTCATTCTGGTAATAACACTCCCTGATGATGTACTACATGTGAATCTGCATCACTGATTATGGAGTTGTCAAACTCTTTGGTGAGGAAGGGGCCCTGCCATCACATTTTATGACTGTGTTCCACTGTGCTGAGGCTGTGCCATGACTATGAGAGTAATGGCACCATCTTTGACAGTTATTTTGCTGTCAACATCATTGTTTCTGGTGCTTCACATGTGAATAAATAATTATTTGAATAATTTATCCTGTTTAAAACTTCTGAAATTCTAATGCAGATTCCAATTAATAAAGTCCATACATGCCGTGTGCTTTCTGCTGTGCAGTGCTACTGCTGAGAATGATGAAGTGACCAATTAAGAAACATTTCAGAAATGTATATGCAGTCATCTGGTATGTTAACTAATTCCCTCCAATGGAGCTCTGGAAGACTGTACTTTAACTTTCAAGGGGCGAAGAATAAGCTTTTTGATAAAATCAAATTATGTTCCTACCTCTAGAAACCCAAGGGTTACTAAAAAAGTGCAAATAGCAAACTCTTCAGCACAAACCACTTTTTATAATGGTAGTATTCGTTAGGTTCTATGTTAAACTGGATTTTATAAGATAACATGGGTGTATCTTATCAATTCTTTAGAACTATTCATGAATATCTTTCAATAAACAGCAATATTAGGAAACTATCCTTCTGGTCTGATCTTGACTGTACCCGTTTTAATTTATTGGCTTTAATTCCAGCTTTCTGGCAATACTCAAGGTATCTTGGCAACCAAAGTTGCACAAAATAGCAACACTAAGAAACTTTCAGAAAGTTTTATACTGCTACAAAGTTCTTATGCAAATGAGGATTATTGTTATGTTGTTCTATAAACTGTATTAGTAGGTACATGTGCAACTGTAACAAATGCTGCAGGTAATTTTATCCCGCCATAAACAAGGAATGACAAGTTCATGCAAACACATTCACTCTATAGAAGCTTTGTGGCACTAAGCTTGTATTAGACCATCTGGTTAGCTCTCTGAACTGCTGTAGTCATATGCCTGTAGGTGGGGTTCAAACCCTAGAAATCTTATTTTTGTTCCTTTCTCATCCTTCTGTACTGAACTCTCGAGTGTATTTGACTAATTCTGGGAAAAATCAAGGCAGGGCCCCATCCAGATGGGAGAAGGAAAATAAGATATTTCTGCACCTGTACTGCTGTACCTTCCATGTCAGACTTGAAAACATTGTTATTGGTGTTGCATTTATAAAAATTGATATCAGGACTGATTGGAGATGAATTATCATTACTCTCTCTCCTAGAAGTCAGTGCCATTGTATCTTACTTAATAAAGCCAGCTTTGCTACCTGTCTAACAGCAAGCCAACCTGCTTCTTGGAGCCTGGTTCTACAAGCTGCTCAAAAACACTTGTGTCCTTCCCTTGTCTCCAACCATTGCAAATAACCCCCTCCCTCCCAATTACAATCTAAAAAGTTTAACCACTTCGGAACACATCTTCAATGTCCCAGAACCAGACTTCATTGCACTAACCATGACTTCTCCATCCTAGGCCACAAACTCTGAAAATCCCCCACAATAATCTTAAACACCTCACCTTCTACCCCTTATTCCATGTTCAACTTAAAGATCATCTCAAGTCTAAATCAATTCCCAAATGCTTTCCTCTAGACATCTCACCTAATCCCCCACTCTCCCTTTCTCCAGTCAGGCACCTTTGTCTTGCTCACATTATTCCCCTACACCAATATATGACATATCTTCCATATTGTATATATTGTACATATTGTATATATTGTACATACTGTATATATTGTACATATTGTATATATTGCATGTGTTGTATATAGTTAATTTCAGTGTATCCTCTCCTTACTTTTGCTATCCTTTAGAACTTATGCTCTATCCCTTCACTATTTTACTTTCCTCATCGTCTTCTTCTTCTTTCCTTAGTCTAACCATCCCTTCCTATTTTTCCCTATACTTTGTACCTTATTATTATTGCTGTTATTGATTCATTGTTATCTTCACACATTATTTTGTTTTATATTTATATTACTTTTTGTTAACTTGCACATCTATTGTCATTTATTTATTCAGGCTGAGACTGAAATAGGCCTATTTGGATTAGTGCTGTATCATGGTTACTAAGCTGAGTAAAACATAAATAAAAGAAACAGGAGAGCTATGTTCCCACTGGTATGATAATCTGCAGCAACAATGCAGTCACCAGATTGCCAGGTGGGTGGCAGAAGTTCAGAGAGGAGGCTAGAGTTTTTCATTAAGTATGACAACTTCATAGCAGTCATAACAATCACAGGAAATAGAAGGCAACTGAGTCTTATAAGCATTCACAACTTATCAATACTCACCATTAGACTGTGCCGCCTTTCTCAAAGAGGGCTAAGATGGTCAATACTGGGATGACTTTGTGAATACTCATCCAGGGCTAGGATGGTCAATACAGGGGTGACTTTGTGAATACCCATCTGATCATCCAGTACCTGGTTGAAGGAAAAATAATGTATCATACTGCATGATTTGCAAAGGGAATTTATTTCAAAGGTGGGGATGGCACTGTGTAATAAATCTATCTCTCTACCATGCTTTATTTATTTATTTGCTGATAACATTTAGATTACTATTTCTGGAATTTGTTGTACTATTTGACTTATGAAGGTACAAGAGATCCAGGACCACTCTTTTTTAATGGCAAGGTGTAGATCTCCCTTCAGAAGTCTAGAAGATACTTTTAAACTGGTAATGCTTTCAGTCTTTTCTGATTGCTTAGCATTTTAATCCAGTGATCTTCTTAGTTAGGAAAGGCTGGGGGTCTCTTTAGGTGTTTGATATATCTAGTGAAGTACATCCCAAATGGGGCAATCTAATCAATAACTGGCCAAATCAATGCTGAGTATAAGAGGAGACAATGACTACTTTAGATATGGATAATATTCCTTTGGTAGTTAGTTATGCTAAGGGCATTCTGACTATTGCTATTACACAATGATCAGAAGAGAACGTATCATCACCCCAAGTACCAAGTTCTTTAACAATATTCACATTTTAGAGTTGGGTGTTATTTATGTTGTATGCTGAGGGGGAGGGATTGCTTACCAAATATGACACTTAAAATTGTGACATTATTTCATTGTTTAGCACTTTATTTAAGACCATTTTTAGTACACCAGATATTTATAAGTTCTTGCTACAGGACTTTGTCATCAAAGGAGATTTTGACATTGACTCCTTGTTTACAGTCAATTGCAATGTTGGTTAGCCAGTTGTCTTTGTTCATCATCTGGGGAACAGAATAGTTTACAAAAAAGAGGTTGCATCACTGAGCTCTGTGTGTCACCACTGGTCACTTTCATGGTCTCTGATGAGACACCTGCTACCCACACCATGTGGATTCTGTCTTTTAGCAAATTTGCCATCCATCTTATTCCATAGTGATATATCTGCAGTGCATTAAGCCTACTAACTATGCTGACATGGGGGAATGATATCAAGTGCTTTAGTCAGATCAAGGTGCACTGCAGATGCAGCATGACCACAGTTAACAGCCTGTGTTAGCCTTTCAAAGAAGTTAAACAACTTCATTAGACAGGATCTACTCTCAACATAGCCAAACTGTTACGGGTATAGTCTAATGAGATTTTTAATATCATAGTTTTTTGTGTCAGTTATATGCTGCATGGCTTTGCAATTAGAACTTCTCAGGCTGATTGTTTTTGAAACAAGAAACATCTTTATTAAATTATCACTTATGACATACGCAATCATACATTTATATAAATGAAAACAGACCATATTGGTATATTCTAGTTGATAACATTATACATCACTTATAATCTAGCCAGTCTTAGTCAGTCAAGCATTATATAACTCATTCAAATCCTGCCTTACTTTTAAACTTCATTCGTCCTCCAAAACATTATTCTGCACATAGTGTTCCCACATTTCCCATTTTTTTCTACATTAGTTGCTCCTACCCTTTTCTAAACATTCCATTTCCAGTTGTTTTATATCTGTTACTATATCCACTTTCTCAGGCTGACTGACCTATAATTGCCAGAGTCAGTGGTGGGTTTCTCCCCTGGAATGGAATCACTACTACTGTGCCAAAAACCTCAGGGACAAAACCAGTAGCTAACTTCAGGTTAAATAGTTGAGGGATGGCCTTTGCCAGGACTTTAGTACTGTAGTTTTAAAAGCAGATATATTTTCAGGTCCCATTGAGGAAGTATTTTTAGTCTTGTAGAGTACTTTAGTGCATGTTCTTTAGTGATAATGGTGGCTCTGAGAGATTCAGTGATAAGTGGATTTTGGATAGTCATCTTGGGCAAAATTCACATGGAATTTGCAAGTATATTTTTCGTGTCTATTTTATCTGAGAAGGTGGTGCCATTATTAACAAGTTTAGAGCACTATGACGTCTTATCTCTTAGTTTCCTAATGTATCTAAAGATGTTTTTTTTTTTTTTTATTTTTTATTGCACTTAGCTTTATATGCTAACCTAAGCTCATGAGTTTACTTTAGTAGACCCAATAGTATTTTTTTTGAAGTGTTAGTCAATTTCCTAATGATATCTTTGATATGAGGATCTTTTGACTTGCTGTGTACTTTCAGGAGTTTTTGTTTTCATTATTGTAGTTTATTTATGTTGGTAGACCATCAGGATTTTTTTTTAATTTCCCATTATATTTATATCTGATTGAGACTGCAAATTCTATACATTTACCTAAGTGAGCACATAATTCATTTGTTAAGCTACATGCCATGGCAACATCTCAGATGATGTTTTTATAACTGGATTTTGAAACATTTTCATAGAATTTGATGAAATTAGTATGTGTAAAATCCTTGAATTCTGAGATTTTGATTTTAGTGGGTCTAAGAATTTTGAAGCTGAAGGTAACTATTTTACAGTCTAACTTATCTGGAGGAAAGTGATACCAGCAGAATACTGCACAAAGTAGCTGTATTAATTAGGATCAGGTCAAGAATATTATATCATCTCTTGGGTTTGTTAACATGGTCCAGAGATTTTTTTAATTGATTCAAAGAACTCTTGGGCATATCCTAGACTGGAGGTTTAGATAGTCTTTTTTACTGAGGGGTAACTCAAGTCAGTGAAAATAATGGAGTTCTCGTTCATAGGTAGTTCATCAAGTACATTTAGGAGCCTTGCATAATTTTCATGCAATATTAATATGTGTAAAACTTGCTTAGATGTAGGTAGACACAGTGAAAGTTATGGCAAACTTGCATTTTCTGCAAAATTATTTAGCAGTCATTTAGTCTATTATTCTTGTAAATGACTGCAATGTAATTTATAACAGAGGTACAGATGCAGATGTTAGTGAACTACTGAACTACATATTGATCAAGAATGTCACTGCTATGAAAACTTAGCACTTTGATCTTTTCAACAAGGACATATTTGGGTAGGTATGACTTAGGGCTGAAATAAGTGAGCAGCATTATTAAGAAGCAATCATTTGCTTATAATATTTCATTAATTGCTAATAATATTTCAATGTTATTTTACTGATAATGTTACACACTTATGTGAGGCTATGTCAGACCTACCTGAATGTGTCTTTGCTGAAAGGAACAAACTGCAGTTTCAATAGCAACAACATTCCTCACCAAAAAGTAGGCAATATTTCCTAGACATTCCCCCCCTGAAGTACATCGTTATCTTGTTAGTATCTACTGCAAAGTTTTGAATAGTTTTTTTTTAATTGTTGTATTTCATTTTTAAAGGATTGACTCTTTTTTAAGGTTTTAAATAACATCATTCTGTCAGCCCTATATTTATCACAACAACAAATTATGCAGGGAGTATATATGCAAGGACACATTCAAATAAAGGAAATAAACCTAAATGTTCTGCACAGACTTTTTGTTGTAAAATGTGTTACAGAGAGATACTAAGTGAGAAAAAAAAACACTCAAACCACACATCTTGCTTATAGGGATGGGATGGAAACAAAAGATTCACCTAAAATAAATGTTTGTATAGCTTCTATAGCTTCTACTACACTGTAATTTCTGCATATAATTAATGCATGTAATGCTCAGTAAATAAATAGCATGTGAAGTTCATTTTTTTGCTGGTGGGTTAAGTGAGGGATGAAAAATCATATCACCGTTTTCATTGTTATATTTGCACATTCAGTGAAAATACAGGATAAAATGTTTGACTACCACAGTCAGACAATTTAAGACAAATGATCGGGGCACAACTTGATCAAACATGGAGTTTTTACTGCACTCATCAATAAGCTGCTAGCTATTAGGACGCACTAAAATAAAAGTTCCTGTATAACACTACACGTGACAATGATTGCTATTCATACAAATGCAAGGATTTTGAATAACTTCACTTTCTTCTTTTTTTGCTTATTTTGCAGCGCAGGAAGGAATAGAAATAAATTACAAGATCTTTTACCGGAGGAAGCCATAAGTAATTCTTCTGCACCGCCCCCTAATAATCAATTATAAATCTAATAAGTCAGTATGCAAAATACATTATAGATTAGCATAACACTGATGAGTAGTGCATTTCAGTACTTAAAATATGTAAATTATGGATTGCCATTGTAAAATGGTATATGAGTAAGCATATAGTACCATATGATGAGACTGATATACTAGATCATAATTTGGTATGTTTGCATTATTCATTAATAATACTGATCTCATTGCAAGATAACTACTGTGTTACATTATTTATGAATTTTTTTTCCTCCTCTTTTGTCTCCTTCTACATATCCAACTGAGCTTGGGCTCTTCAGCTCAACTGATACGCATTAATGAGAGGTCATCACCACTTACCTGTGAAGGGCATTTGTCACAGGATTGGAGAGATGGCTCCTCCCTTGTAGGCAGCCTGCAGTGGGGCAGCCCTGTAAGCCACCCTAAACTTTAGGACTTGGTGGAGGCTGCAGTAAAGAAGACTGTGTAGAGACAGTGAGGCCTATATCACAGACTCTTGCTGTGAGTGCAAGACTCTCTGGCCCAGTTGACTATGACAGCTGAGCCACAGGAGACCACAACCCCAACAGTATAAGTGTTTTCCACCCAGAGACCTCTTGGCAGGGCTCCTTTTGATGAGCTGAAGCTCTCTGCACCAGTGTGAGCGTGGTAGTGGTCCTGTGTTCCCCCACTCCCATAATCTGGTAGCTAACCTCTTCTATTAAACCCTCATTTGTTTATTTCCATGACTCCTGCCCAGTTCCATTTGTCCTCCTTTTGTCTGTCTACTTTCCCTTCCATTTGTGAGCACAATCTACTGTTCATGTGTCCACCCCATCAATACCCTTATCTCTTCTGTAATGCTAATTTTCCCTTACACCCTTTCAAACCTTTCTCATTCTCCACCCTAATAACTTCAATTACAATCCTTTCTCTTTCTCCATTTATATGTATATGTCTATCTGTATATCTATATATCTACATATGTGTGTGTGTGTGTGTGTGTGTGTGTGTGTGTGTGTGTGTGTGTGCATTTTTTTATTTAAGAAAGATGGGTATTTATCTTATTTATATACAATTTATGTTTATATGTTTTCATCAATACTCTTATCTCTTCTCTAACTTTAATTCCTTCCCTTACAACCCTTTCTCATTCTGCACCTTCCTCTCTCTCTCTCTCTCTAGATATATATATATATATATATATATATATATATATATATATATATATATATAGATAGATAGATAGATATATGCATGTGTGTGTGTGTTTCTAGGGTAGAGCATTGATCTCCTTGGATCTTTTCCAGACTCAGCTTGGGAGCAAAGTCTGGTTAAGTGACTTGCTCAAAGTCACACAGTTAGGCAATGGAACCTGAGGGAATCAAACCTTGTGCCACCAGAATCAAACCTTATCATCACCAAAAAGTTACCCATCCTCACCCACCTTCTCTCTTAAATTGTCATACTGTGTTTCCCTTTTCTGCGCTCTCTTTTTTTTTCCTATAACCCTATCTTGCCCTTTCCATAATTCTAAATGCCCTAAACAGGTGTCCACCAAATGACACTTGCAACAAACCACACTGGCAAAGTGGCAATATGCTTCTAGACAGCAATATTCAGCCCTAGTACTTAGAACTTCTAATTGAAATTGCTTGCTTTATCATCACAACTTGGAGCATGCTATCAATTTATAAAAATATACAAAGCTACTCCAGAACTGATGAACATTAGAAGCAGCTGCACTCATATGTGAAGACAAACATTCTTGTGCAATTTGTAAATGATTTTACAGTTTCAGCTCTATACAGATTATGAGGGTTTTCTTTGCAAGTTTCACACATGAGAAAACCAGCACTATTTGTACACATTCATTGCATTTACATATAGGTGAGAAGCATGTTTCGCACATTCGGCTTACACGTGTGAGAGTTTTTCTGTTTTCATTTGGATGCTGCAGTTGGTGCAGTTAATGTTTAACCTAGCAATTGACAGCCTGAATCATTTAAACATGCATCACTTTTAAGCAGTACATCCAAAGAGTCTTATCAAGGATTGTAAAGCAAATAAAGCATTTATGTATTACAGAACAGAAATATACAAAATCATATTCAGCCCTTTAGATTCTAGGTATATAATCCACATATGAAAACCATATTCCCTTCATATGAAAACCACATTCCCTTCTAGTTTTAATAAATGTGAAGAATGCAGCACACTTCAGGTTAGGCTACTCAAGGTCCATAAACATATATTATGCTTAAAATCTTTATTGAAAACCTAAGCTCATAACTAAAAATAACGTTTTAACATTAAATATTTAATATCAGTTTACGTAACTTTCTCTGAATGCAGAGCATTAACATTTCAAGTTCTTATTTAATAAGTGTAAAAGCCATTTCCTAGAATTAGGCTTTGCCTTGTTTCTATAGGGAAAGAAAGCTGAAACAAAGCATTAGGTATTCCTTAATTACACCATGTTTTTCTAATGTATACTGAATGATGATTCATCATCATCTTTATCCGGCTGTTCCCGTTAGGGGTCACCACAGCGGATCACCTGTTTCCATTTCTTCCTGTCCTCTGCATCTTGCTCTGTCACACCAACCACCTGTATGTCCTCTCTCACCACATCCATAAACATTATCTTAGGCCTTCCTCTTTTCCTGTTACCTGGTAGCTTCATGCTTAGCATCATTTTTCCCAATATACTCAGCATCCCTCCTCAGCACATGTCCAAACCAACATAATTTTGCCTCTCTGGCTTTGTCTCCAAACCTTCCAACCTGGGCTGACCCTCTAATATACTTATTCCTAATCCTGTCCACCCTCATCACACCTAGTGCAGATCTTAACATCTTTAACTCTGCCACATCCAACTCAAACTCCTGCCTTTTTGTCAATGCCACTGCATCTAACCCATATAACATAGCTGGTCTCACTACCCTCTTGTAGATGTTCCCTTTCAGTCTTACGGGTACTTGTCTGTCACAAATCACTCCTGACACTCTTCTCCACCCACTCCATCCTGCCTGTACTCTCTTCTTCACCTCTCTTCCACACTCACTGTTACTCTGAACTACTGACCTCAAGTATTTAAACTCAACTAACCTTCACCACCTCTACTCCTTGCATCCTCACCATTCCTCTATCCTCCCTCTCATTCACACACATATAGTCTGTCTTAGTTCTGCTGACCTTCATTCCTCTTCTCTCTAGAGCATATCTCCATCTCTCCAGGGTCGTATCCACCTGTTCCCTACTCTCACTACAGATCACAATGTCATCTGCAAACATCATAGTCCATGGGGGACTCCTGTCTGATCTCGTCTGTCAACCTGTCCATCACCATTGCAAATAAGAAAGGGCTCAGAGCTGATCCTTGATGTAACCCCACCTCCACCTTAAATACATCTGTCACTCCTACCGCAGACCTCACTGCTATCACACTACCCTCGTACATATCTTGCACCACTCTTACATACTTCTCTGACACTCCTGACTTCCTCATACAATACCACAACTCCTCTCTAGGCAGCCTGTCATATGCTTTCTCTAAGTCTACAAAAACACAATGCAACTCCTACTGACATTCTCTGTACTTCTCCATCAACACACTCACAGCAAACATAGCATATGTAGTGCTCTTTCCCAGCATGAAACCATACTGCTGATCGCTAATCATCACGTACCTTCTTAACCTAGCTTACACTACTCTTTCCCATAACTTCATGCTGTGACTAATCAATTTAATCCTTCTGTAGTTACTACAGCTCTGCACATCACCCTTATTCTTAAAAATCGGTACCAAAACACTTTTTCTCCATTCCTCAGGGATCTTCTCACTTTCCAAGATTTCATTAAACAATCTGGTCAATATCCCTACATCATCCTACCTTCTCTCCCTCTCATTCTCTTCATTCATCAACCCCTCAAAGTACTCCTTCCATCTCCTCAACACATTCTCCTCGCTTGTATGTTTCCCTCATTATCCTTTATCACCTTTACCTGCTGCACATCTTTCCTAGCTCGGTGCCTCTGTCTAGCCAATCGGGTACAGGTCCTTTTCTCCCTCCTTAGTGTCCAACCTTTCATACAACTCTTCATATACCTCATCCTTTGCCTTCACTACCTCTCTCTTTGCCATGCATCTTATCTCCTTATACTCCTGTCTACTTTCTTCATCTCTCTGACAATCCCACTTCTTCTTTGCCAACCTCTTTGTCTGTATACTCTCCTGTACTTCCTCATTCCACCACCATGTCTCCTTGTCGTCCTTCCTCTGTCCAGATGTGATACCAAGCACCTTTCTAGCCATCTCCCTTACTAGCTCTGCTGTAGTTATCCAGCTATTTGGTAACTCTTCACTGCCACCCAGTGCCTGTCTTAACTCATCCCTGAACTCCACCTCACAATTACCCTTTTTCAATTTCCACCATTTGATCTTTGGTGCTGCCCTCACACTCCTCCTCCTCTTCTTGATCACCAACATCATCCTACAAACCACCATCTGATGCTGCCTAACTACACATTCTCCAGTCACCACTTTACAGTCACCAATCTCCTTCAAACTGGTCCTCCTACATAAGATATAATCCACCTGTGTGCATCTTCCTCCACTCTTGTATGTCACCCTATGCTCCTCCCTCTTGTTAAAATACGTATTCACCACAGCCATGTCCATCCTTTTCACAAAATCCACTACCATCTGACCTTCTGCATTCCTTTGTTTAACACCATACCTACCCACCACTTCCTCATCCTCTCTATTCCCTTTACCAACATGCCCATTGAAATCTGCTCCAATCACCACTCTCTCACCCTTGGGTACAGTCATCACCACTTCATCCAATTCACTTCAAATTTTTTCTTTCTCATCCATTGCACACCCAGCTTGTGGAGCACATGCACTAACAACGTTCATCATTACACCATCAATTTCCAGCTTCATAAACATCACTCTATCCGACACTCTTTTCACCTCCAAAACACTCTTGGCATACTGTTCCTTCAGAATAACTCCTACACCATTTTTCCTCCCATCCACACCATGATAATACAATTTGAACCCACCTCCAATACACCTAGCCTTACTCCCCTTCCAACTGGTCTCTTACACACACAATATACCAACCTTCCTTCTGTCCATCATATCAGCTAGCTCTCTCCCTATACCAGTCATACTGCCAACATTCAAAGTTCCGGCCCTCACTACCACAGTCCTAGCCTTTTTCCTCTCTTCCTGCCTTCAGCCATGCCTTCCACCTCTTCACCTCCTTCGGCCAACAGTAGCCCCATTTCTACCAGCACCCTGTTGGCTAACAGTGCTGGTGGCAGTCATTGTTAACCCGGGCCTCGACTGATCTGGTATGGAAATATTTACTGGTGTCTGCATGAAATGAATAGGCAAAGTTATACGCCGAATGCCCTTCCTGACGCAACCCTCCCCATTTATCTGAGCTTGGGACCGGCACAAAGAAATGCACTGGCTTGTGCATCCCCAGTGGCTGAATGATTATTGAGTTGTTATAATGCATATAGTTTTCTAAGAAACGCTGAAAACATAGATTTTTATTGCATGTTTATTTTCACACTCACAGCACACTTTGACTGTAAATAAGTCATTACTGTATTAATAGAAAATGTAAAACAGTGCCAAGTTCAATATTATCCTGAAAATAATACTTTTTTGTCTCATTAATGCAGATAATTAAATAAGGTTTTTAGATTGTGTTTTCAGAAAATGTTGCAATTCATGTAGTCTTCATGGCATACAGAAATAGAGCCCTGACTATGGCCCAGATCAAATATATCCAAGATCAGTTAATGGTCCCATCACTAGGGAAGCCAACTGGGTTAGTGTGAAGTATGAGGCATTGAGTTATTTCCTTTCTATCAGGGCGAGAGAAGGAAGGTACATTCCTGAAAATGAGCAATCCATTAGAGCCTCTTACTGTAGATTGGAGCTCCAACAGTAGCATTTACCTTGAGTCAGGCAAGGTATCTTTGGGCTTACATTACTTGCAGAAATGCGTGATAGTCCTGTTCAGTAACAAATTCCTGAGGTATCAATAGAAATACATGGATATCAAAAAGCAATAGATTTAAAAAAATGCCCAGCAAATCAGCATGGATGATGATAGTAGTCCTAGTGTGCTTGACTCTTGCTCACTAGTTCACCTAGAGGAACAAATGAGCATTAGCAGCTGTTCTCATGAGGGATCCAATTGGTTGGTAGAGCAACCAGGGGAACACTTAATAGTCAAAAAATGCTGATAAAAATGTATTAAAATAAAGTGATACAATGTGTGAAGCAAAAACTTTGCACAAGAAACTTCACAGCTGCAGGGAGAAATAATGTGACAATATTGCCAAGCATGTAAATGTGGACCGATGGCCAGATATGTCCCTGTTCTGCCATACTGTAACAGATGAAGCTGACTTACAAATAAAAAAACAAAAGCTTGTATGCCCATTTCAAAAACTGAAATGAAGTTGTTAGCATATTATTTGTTTGTTTGTTTTTTATATTCATTTTGAAGTAGAAAAGAAAATATGTGTTAAAGTCTACACACAATATTTACTAGTAGTGATTCCTGCAATTTTTTTAATTTATGAAAGCTTATTTTTAAACTTGTTCATTAGTTTCTTTGATTTCCTAGCTCAGTTATATTGCACTGAACTAGGCTTGTTGATATCTTTGCTACACTCAGAATACAGAAGCTGAAATAAGCAAAAAGTAAAATTTTGATCATATTTCAAAGTCAAACAGCAGGAAAGTACATTATTTTTCTGCAATTACTGTTGCCTGTTGATTTCTGCAAGTGACATTTTTGTCAGTTTTGCTTGATTTCCTATAATTTTGATGAAAAGTAGAAGTGACGGGATTCTGTGGTCACCTGACTAATTTATTCAGTGCTGTAATGTTAATGTACATTTATTCTTTTTTGGAGCTTTTCTCCCCAGGACTCCGTTGAAAACGGGTTCTTCGTGGCCCAATGGACTATCCTGGTAAACCAACTGCAATAAATAAATAAATAAATAAATTATCTATGTTAAATCTACTGTTCTTCTCCCATTTAAACTACCTGCAAATTAGTTAACAGTTACAACATGTTTTATTCAAGTGTGCAAGAGGTCTGGAAGATAGTTATTATTCTGTGGCAGAGGATGTTACTTCTGTTCCTAGGAAGTGAAATTATTGTCTGAAGAGAAAACCTGTTTTTCCCCCCATTGGTTTCATTTCCTAGCCCAGTTATTGCAGCTCACAACGCCTCACAAAACTCAGCCACATACTTAATAGTCAAAGCCACTTAGTCCCATACCTAGTAGAAGGTTGCATTATATGCAACCTCATCCTTCATGGCCAAAGATGAATTCCTTTAACTGTCTCTAACATAAATAGAGCCTTGACTAATATTTATTATACTGCTAAATGTTTTTATTGTACTCTTCCATACTGTGTGATAAATCATTTACTGTAATCCTTACTCACAACTTCATTTAACAAATATATAGTCAGTAAAGCCTGATGAATTTATTCAAAATATCAGCATACAAGCAAGTCAAATAGCATACAAGTAAGTCTATAAATATTTCTTATTATCTACAGTCCTGGTATAAAAAGAAAGGTCAGACAGCTTGTCACCCCTCGTTTGCCAGCCCTATAGCACTTGGCATGTTCAGCAGTGTATCAATTGTCTGATGTTCACAATCAATGAACTAGTACTTACCTTGTCACTATCAGTGAGAGATGTAGATGTTTAACTAAGATGGAGACATCATTCTCAAAAGTGAACAGTCTATGACTACAAACCTCCACAGCACTCCACCCAAATTCCCCGATAATTATCATATACTGAGGGTGTAAAAAATCATTATGAAAGCCTTTAAGACCCAGAAAGTCTTGGACTCAGTGGAAATCAAACACTACACTACATACTGCCACAACCTTAGCTGATAATCACCAGAAAGAAATTCACCCCAAATTCAGGTCACAAAACCCCTCTACAAATAAACATTTACTAATAATTGAGGACTCTACAGTCAGATACACATAATCTACTGTCATCAAACTGGACCAAAATTGGGTGACAGTGATGTTCAATCTCTCCATTGGCACAGGGGCCCTTAAGATCCTTAGCCAAGCAAATATGACTACATCATGGAAGTAGTCCATGTGTCATGACATAGCACAAAAAAACCTGAGGGATATGCAGGTGGACATATCCAACCTCTCCATGCATGTCACAAATGCAGGAAAGACTCTGGTATTGCATCTCTTCTTTCCTTCTCTGAGAATGATGCCAAGATATAAAGAAAAGATGACTGGCTTAATCAATAGACTGATTAAATGGTGTCATTTGAAGGGGGTCCTTTAAGTGTCAGTTTGGAATGAGATGCTACATGTCCATACTTGCTTTGCCAAAGATGGCTTGCACCTTTTGTTCCTAGGCTTCTTCATACTAGCAAAATCCATTGCTATCCCCATAGTGCCTTTTTCTTAGGCAGAGTGCTGCTAATGACAAAGCAGTTCAAACACAAGACTAGATTAACTTAGCTATACTGAGTGCTAGAAGCCTAAGTAAAAATTGCGAGACAGTGAAGCACTCTTCCATTCAAAGTGTATGTGTGTGTAATTACATAAACTTGGCATAAAAGTCCAAAAAATACTGCTTCTATACCTGGCTATTGTGCCTACTGTACCTTTAGATCCAATAGCAACTGTAGTGTCATTTCCAAATTTGTCAAAGAGATGATATTACAGTTGGACAGATCCTTAGAGAGCCACAGGCAGAGCCTAATGAGATATATATCAAATTAACTAGGACAAATTATTAGATTCTAGCATGTTACAGGGCCTCCTCTATGACTCCTGAAAACCATGTTAGATGCCTAAATATACTGAATGAATTCCCTATAAACAGAAATTCCATCAAACTGTATGATTTTAGTTACCCAATAATAAGCTGTGATGCCTGCTCCTCAAATAGAGGTTATGACTAAAAATTCTTAGAATTTATCGTTCTCCTACTTTGGACAAAATAGAAGAGTTTTTGTGGGTTTTGTTCAAGCAGCTTTGTTATATGCAAACACATCACAATAGTAGTTTACTGACTTTAACTTAAGTAACTTATATACAAACTAACAACTGCAATCAGACATGTTCACTCTCTGGCTGCACTCTCAAAATGGCCACTGAGAATAGCACATGCATGTTATTCATATGTGCATGTTCAGTCCAAGATATGCTTCTTAAAGATACAGCACATACACTCTGATCTACATCCTCCCTCTTTGTGAAATAGATCATGCAATGTTATGAATCTAGTTGGCATCCAGATAATACAAGTAGTTATTTGCCATGCAATTATACAAGACTAGGTATGTATATACAGTTATGTCCATGTTGCTGTGTATTTAACACTGGGCCTGGAATTTCAACCATATTTTGTGACATAAAACTGGGAATTAGGCTTAGCAACTGAATCTGTCTCTACAGAATGTTCAGCCTTGGGAGTATTTGGAACATCCTCAGGAATGGAAGTAGAGTTAAAATGCACTCTCGGATGGGAACACTGTCTGGTTTGCTCTGAGATCTAGGGTCTGTATCACAGGAATGATTATGCAATGAAGCTTCTGGTACAGGAAGAAGATATCTGCAATTTCTCCTGTGCTCCACACCCTCAGATTCTACCAGGTAGGATCTTGGCTCGGTACATATACCTGTAACTTGACCAATCCAGTTAAAACCTTTCGCTGTTTGTATCCTCACTGTCTCTCCGTCCCTCAATGGATGAAGAAATCTGCTCAATTTGTCATAACTGGACTTCTGGAGAGAATGCTTCTTGAATAATTGAGCCTTGATGGTTCTATTGTTCTTAGCTTTAGGCCTCAATAAACTGGAACTAATAGGTAGCATCATTCTGGTTTGCCTGGATAGAAGTCTTTGAGCAGGCGAGCCAAGTATATCATCATGGTATGTTTCTGAGGTTAAGTAAATTCAAAAAGACATGGGTATTTTCATGCTATGATCTCTCAAGTAATTGCTTTGCACTCTGCACTGCACGTTCAGCTAGCCCATTTGACTGTGGATATTCAGGACTGTTAGTAACATGTACAAAGTCCCATTCTCTTGCAAATTTCTGAAATAACTGACTAGTAAGTTGAGTACCATTGTCAGAAACAACTTTGTGTGGACTACCATGAACTGAGAAATGATGTTTAAACTTAATAACAGTAGTGGATGTTAAATTGTTTAGTAAGTCAATCTCAAACCAATTAGAATAAGAGTCTACCAATACTGAGAAGTGTTGATTATCCCACTTGAAGATATCACTGGCTACTGTTGAACAAGGTAATTCAGGAACTCGACTTAGCTGAAGTGGTTCTCTTTGTAAATGCGATCTAGTACTATTGCATAATGAACAAGAAGAAAGTACTTTATCAATGTCTTTCAGTAATAAAGGCTAAAATACTAGTTCTCTTACCTTCTTTTGTTAGATTTGAAACCTGCGTTACCACAATGCAAAATCTGGATATATTCTTGTAAGATAGCAGGAACAATTTTAGGACCTTTGAAAATAATGCCATCTAGCATCAACATTTCATCTCTGTAAGGAAAATAGCTTTGCACTTCAGGTGGTACACTAGATTACTTTGATGGCCATCCAACATTAATGTAGTTATTGAACTTTTACAAAATTGGATCAGTCTTTGTATTATCTCTCAGCTCATCAAGTCTAGTGGTAAAGAAATTACACACTGCCATCACGTCAAAGTCAAAATTCTCTGTGTCACACTATTCTGTCATATTTCGTTGTGATCTGGATAAGATATCAGCCAGATAAAGTAGTTTGCCTTTTGTATAGACCATCTTGAAGTTGTACTTTTGCATTTTGAGCATCATTCTTTGTAATCTTGCTGGAGCTGAATGCATAGGCTTCTTTAGAATAGTAACTTGAGCTTGGTGGTCAGTTTCAATCGGAATAGCTCAACCATAGATATGATCATGAAACTTTGAAAATGCAGATGCTATTGCCAAAAGTTCTTTCTCAATTGAGCATATTGCATTTCAGTTTGTGTAAGTGTTCTAGATGCATAAGCTACTGGTCTGCCTCTTGAAGAATAACTGTACCAAGAACAAATGTTGAAGCATCACAGGAAAGAGTGGCTGGCTTATTTACATCATAGTATCTTAATGTAGGTGACATGCCAATTTTCTGCTTAAAGTCTTCAAATGCCTTCTGGTGCTGTTCTAATCATGACCATGTGACAGTTTTGCACATCAGCTCTCTTAAAGGTGCTGTCAACTCACTGAAGTCTGGTATAAACTTGCCTAAATAGTTGACCATGCCTAGGAAACACTATAGAGCTTGAATATTATCTTGTGTGGACATCTCAAGAGTAGCTGCTTGCTTGGTCACATCTGGTCTCAAGCCAGTACTGGTAAATAAATGACCTACATATGTAACTTCTGGTAGTCTCAATTTGTACTTCAGAGGATTGAGCTTCAAGTTTACTTCACATGCTCTGTCTAGAACTCGGTTTAGGTTTCTGTCATGTTCTGCATCACCATTGCCTTCAACCATTAAATCACCTACTATTATGGCACAAGAATAACTTGAAAAAAATTTGCTCCATTGCATGCTGGAAGACTTCACTGCAGAACTTATTCCCAATGGCATCCTTAAGAATCTGTATCTGCCAAATGGGGTACCAAAAGTGGTTAGTAATGAGGACTGGTGATCAAGGAATACTTGCCAAAATGAACTTTTTCATCCAAGACAGAAAAAAACGGTAGCATTCAGTATTAGAGCTGCAAGCTCTTTGACTGTACGCATTGGATGATACGGTCTCTTCAATGCTTTGTTCAGATCTCTTGGATCAATACATAGTCTGATTTTGTCTGAGCTTTTTTTGTGAGATGCTACCATAGACAACACCTATTCAGTTGGCTCTGTAACTGGACAAATTACACCTTGTTGTACCATTTTATCCAGCTGAGCCTTGACTTTATCCTGCATAGCTGTCAGAACTCTTCTTGCTGGTCTGACTACTGGAGTGACCTCTGGGTCTAACTTCATGAAATACACAACTGGAAGTTTACCCAACTTGTCATCAAAAACATCAGCATACTCTGAGAAAATGGCTTCAGAAACATTGGAACTAGGATATGCACTTATGTGATGAACTCCTTTGGTAAAAGAAAGCAGATTCATTCTCAAACTGTCCTTGAGACCTAGTTTAACATTTTTAACAATTTCAATGTTCTTTAATGTAATCTTATTTTATTGTAGCGATATTCTTTTATTCAACCCTGTTTTTGGTTGTGGCACTGTTTTATTCAATTCAAGTTTTTAACACATTACTTTCCAGCGACACCCATGGCTTGGAGATGTTTTTTAATTGTATTCTCCTTTAATTGTATCATTCAGTTGTTATATTGAATTGCAACACTTAATTAATTAAGCAATTTAGTGATCTAGAAATGACTATTTAATGTGGCCATTTGGCATTTTTAAAATTAACTTGAGGAAGCTCAGCATTAAGCTGACGAAAGTGCTTGTTATATCGTTTTGTCCATTTGATGTGAATAAAGATCTCAACTTGGATTATCTTCGCTCTACTTTCATTTTTTGGCTACGAGGTCACTGCACTTGGACTAGTTGGGTTTGCCACTCTGCCTGGATTTTTGTGTTTCTCTGTCCTTGAGACCTAATAATGACTGTACTGGTCTTTGGACTACATAGAATAACAAGCTGTAACAGTTCTTAGCCAAATAATGGGGAAGCATCACTGAGCCTTCAGTTTGAATTTCTTCACCTCCATAAGCAACAAGTTTTGCATTACTGGCCTCACTGAGTTGTCCATTAGTTCTCACTTTAGCAAATGTGTCTGCTGATATAAGATTACAGTTTGAACCAGTGTCGACTTTAAGATCTGTGGATTTACCATTGATCCAGACTGTACAAAACACTTTGCTTTTTGTCAGTAAATTCACTGCATCAACTCTTCCCCCAATCACTGAAACACCATCTACATAAAAAGTGGACTACTACAACTCTACTTGATCAATTTGCTTTTTTGTGTGACCCTTCTTTTCAACTGTGTGGGGTTTGCTTGATTTGCAAAACTTTTTGAAAATGGTTCCATTTTTTACACTTGTGACATTGCTGACCAAATGCTTAGCGTTTCTTTCTTTTAGACTCATGATTGGCACCACAATTGTTTCAGCTAACAAAAAAGCTGGATTTGGTTTTTGCTAATTCACATTTGTACTGCATTGAGCATTTTGCTGATTCTCCCCTGTACCGTACAGAGCACGCTCCTTTAACTGTACTGGTCTTGGAACTTGCTGGAAAACTATGTGGTTTCCCTTGTGAACCAGCAGGGATTGTGGCTGCCATGTGCTTAGGCCTACTTCTGTTTGGCGAGTGTTGCATGCTATCTACAATTGCTCTACAGCCTACTGAAACCATGATCTTGTGAATTGCAGGCATACTTGTGTGTTTTTCTGTAACTTCATAGATTTGACAAATCTCAATGGCTTTACTCAATGTTAAATCACTATCACGAAGCAAAATCTTTCTCACAGCAGCACTATTAATACCACACATGAGCCTGTCTTTTATTAACACATCTTTTAAGTCACCAAACTGACACATTTTAGCTTTCTTTCTCATGTCAGTTATATAAGCTCAAACATTTCCCCTGGTTTCTGATCTCTCATGTAAAACAAATGCCTCTCTAATGTAAGATTTGTCTGGGGGGGGGGGGGGTTACACATTTCTCTGAATTTGCACTTCAAACACTCGAGGTCTTCTCTTGATTCAGCCTGTATAACAATATGATGATTTTCACATTCTCCCTCATTTAGTGTTGGTGCATACACAAATGAATCCTCTCTTTCAATGGCCTCTGACCCAGCTAACTTTAGCAAAATGAATGCTCTGGGGAATACATCCTTTTCTGTGTAAGCTGCTTGTATAAAAATATTATACGCTTGCTCAAATGTTCTCCAATTCTCTGCAATATTCTGATCAAATACAAGTGATAAAGGCTTTTGAAATCTGTCTTCCATATTAACACATACCAGTAAAGGGTTTTGCAAATAAGCATGAACACATACACATATGCCAGAAATTTATGCCAGTATTTGTAACTTTGCCCAATAGCACAACAAGCCTCTATAACTGAACTTTGCAAAATAAGTCTCTCAGGCACTGTAATACTCTTGAAATTACTGTACTGCAAGAAATCACCTCTTATTAGTGTAAGAAACATTTCAAATAACTGCATGATGCAAATTAACTGAGCAAGAGAAGCTCAGAGTCAATGACATTTCAAAGTAATTGCACTTTGCGAATAAACTGTAGACAGCACACTGAAATTTCCCCAAAATGGCGGTACCTTGCTAGGCAGTTCTTTACAGTGCAAAAAAAAAATATAATGGCAGCACTTTGTGAATAGACACACCCAGCACAAGAAACTTTTTGAAATGGCTATACTTTGACTGTACTTCATGAAATAGTTGCACTTCGTACACAAATAAATCTTTGGAATGCATGCACAGTACTAAGCACACACTGTAAGCACTTTTACACACTTTAAGATGCTTTGAATAACTCTACTTATGCCCTTGATACAATACGAAGTTGCAGTTATACCAAAACACAGCACTATGCCAAAATACATGAAGTTGCCTTGCTTTATTTATGCTTAATGCGCCCTTTTTGCCATTATTATATTCAGTTTGCTCATTTAATCTCTTTTCATGCCCATTGTACTTTTCTTGTGCTCGTTTTACTCTAAACATGCCTGTTCTGCTTCAAACACACTTACTTTGCTTTAAGCAGACTCATTTTGCTTTAAACATACTCATTTTGCTTAGTTAATAAACCTTTTGTGCCTCCCGCTTGTTTAATAATGTGGTTTGTGCTCTTGTAGTGCTCCATTTTATCTTTTTTATAAAATAGTTTGTGCAAATTCTCATTACCTTTGATTCTTTTCTGGCTCTTTTTCACGCTTGTTTCTCTTAGTTTGCCTTCACTGTCATCTCTGCACCTCATGGCTCCAAATATCAATCTCTGGAATCCCAGTTCTGACATCATGTTGCTTTCCTACATTGGACACAATAGAAAAGTCTTCATGGGTTCTATTCAACCAGCTTTATTATATACAAACACATCACAATAGAAGTTTACTGACTTTAACTTAAGTAACTTATATACAAACTAACTACTGCAATCACACATGCTCAGTCTCTGGCTGCACTCTCAAAATAGCACTGGGAATAGCACATGCTCAGTATTTATATGTACATGTTCAGTCCTTGATATGCTCCTTAAAGATATAGCACATACACTCTGATCTAAAGAATTCATACACAGAAGATACCTTGACCAATTTGTCAAAGAACCCACTAGAGGTAAAAATATTCTTGACCTACTCCTTATAAGTAAAGCATCCACATGAGCTATTCTCTTGGTATTCCTATCTCAGATTAAGTCTGATCACAAACTAGTAACTTTCACCTTCATAGTTTCAAAACCTACATATGCAAATACCACATAATTCAAAGACTTCAGACATGCAAATCTAAGATTCTGTGATGAAGTTTCCAAATTCAAGTATAGTATTGTTGTGCAAGATGTCAATCAGACAAGGAATTATGTAAACAAATTCTATAATCATCTAGATAAATATACTTACTTGGCTGTCTCATCTTAGTCTAAATGAAATGGGAAGTTCAAAACCAAACCAGCCTGGTGGTCCGCAAGAATAAACCAACTCTACAATAAAAGAAAAAAGAAAGAACTCTTTAGAGTGTGCAGCAAAACAAAAGAACCTCAACATAATGCTAACATGAAGAAATTATCAAAGAATGTGAAAAATACCATCAAGAAAATAGACATCCCAAGAACTCAGACTAGCAATGGAAGTCACAGACAAAACATTTTCTTTGGTCATGTCAGAAAAATAATGAATAAACCTTAATATTGCTTAGAACTTATTCAAAATGGCACTAACTATTCTGACCCAATGGATATTACAAGCATGCTATCTGACAAATTCAGTACTATTGTCACTCTTGAGACAAATATCAAAAGCCCACATATCTCTGAGTATAGTCAACCCTCCATCATGACTAAAGAATATGTACTTAAGGTACTGTATAAAAAAAAAAAAAATACTCCATGGGACCAGATAATATACTTGAGAAATCGATGTGTGTCTAAGTATTCCCACGCTATGGAATAAGCTCCCTATCTACATAAAGTAGAGTTCATCCGTGACCCTTTTCAAATGAAACATTGACCACTGGATGGGAACTTGCAAATTCACTCCTGGTCTGGCCCCAATGCTTCTGATGGACATAGATCAACAATAAGTAAATGAATCCCTAGCTAACATAAGCCCCCATAACCCTTAGCTACCTCCTTACTAACATACCTTACCATATTGATGTCCAAGTAACTCAGGACAAAACTGGGTTGAGTTGCATGGCTAGGATTGTAAAGACGGTGTTGGTCTTTAGCCTAGTATAAACCTATGAAATTATACTTGGATTTTGACAAATAGTACTAGGTATTGTCAGTTCTACTTGTTAATTTATTTAACTTGAGCCTAGCCACAATCTTTGTCTCAGAGGTCAGGAGTCAAGCTATTGTAATGCAACTTCATCAGAGAGATCCCTCCACCATGCTGTTAAACTGTTGGCCCCATTAGTGTGATGAGTTTCATTTGTTAAATCTGCAGAAGTCATAACAACAGACATAATTAACTATGATATCAAACATTTTATTAAACTTGACCATCATCAGTTTGGCTTAAGAAAAGGTATAAAGATAGCATTTTTTTTTTTTTAATATTTATTTTTTTTTTTACTTTTTGTATTTGAATTTGAAGCAATTTGGTGTACCAAGGGTGATTGTTAATTATAATTGGTGAATTGTTGATAAACTATTCTAGTAGAAAGCATTGCAATTAACTCTGTTGAAGTCCTGTCATGCTCTTAGGGATGAAAATGCTTAGTTCATATTGATTTAATAAAAGTCAGACGTTACTATCAATGTCAGTTCATGCATTTTGATTTCATGTCATTTACCTGCCTGGTACTCACTGAAAAGGAAGTGTATCTTGTTACACTTTGGATATTTTGTACCATCTGCACCAGTCAGTGAAAGACTGTTCTTTTGGAGTTTGTCGTTTTGGTGTTTGATTGCTTGGTTACAAAAAAAAAAATGAAGAAACTTACTGGCTAGACAATAGCCTGGTGCTCCAGAAGACCTTAATAAGGTGTAGGGGAGGCCTTAGTAATATGACCACTTCATCTTTCAGTTTTGGATGACATAGAAGTTGGGCTGTAACTTTGGTCTTATCATTGAGAATAATGTAGTTTATTTATTTAGCATCTAACTGGTAAGTGAAGTGGCACAAGGACCCTTTTCAGTTACGACTTAGATGAAGTAAGCAAGAACAGTAAACATAAACATTTCCTGATGCAAAAACCACAATGCATGAGTTTGATAACATAAAAACAAAGTTATGTTCATCAATTTACAAAGCAAAACAGCTTTTAAGATAAAGCAACATATTTTTAAAATATATAATAATAATAATAAAAACAGTTTTTAATTATTACCCTGTGTCATGAAATGATATATGTACAGATATAAAACTTCATTCCACAAAAGATTATCATAGTGCATTTAAGTTGGTGCTGTAAGTTTTTTTTTTTTTTTTTTAAATAAAACAATAGTACAAAGCACCCCCTTGGCTGCCTGAATGATGGCCAACACCAATCAAGCAGTCCTAGCTTTGGTACAATCCCTGGAGCATGGGGATAAATGGGCACTTTCTGATCAAATGAAAGTTTGACATGACAGAAATAACATTGGAAATGTGTAATACTTGCAGGTATATTGACACAGGGCCATTTCTGAATTTGCTCTGTTTTAATAAAAAAAGGCTAAATTATTACTTTGAGTGTAATAACTAAAACAGTGTATGTTGGCAACTGCTTCAAATGTGAGAGTTTCTACATGGCAAAACCACTTGGAAGTTGTCACATCATATCTATAAACACTTATATTCTATTAGAAACAAGAACATAAATAACATTGTGTTCATTCTTCGTGTCACCTGAAGATATTTTAAGAAGGTTGTGTCATTTGTGTCTGACAAAGTCTGTTTGGACAGCAGAAGAGGCGAAGAAAATCACATCCTTGAATTTAGGGAGGTAATGTGACAATTGTACTTGGGTGTCACATTTCCCCTTCTACTGAATGAACAAGTTTGTGGGAGTAATGCTCTAAAGCTTAGAAATCTCAAGGAATTCCACTTACTGTCACCATTTTATTACATTTATTTTAAGTAAAATGCTATGGAAAGGCATGGTCTACAGTTTCTTTCAATTCTTAATTTGGTTTGAAATCATTATATTTATTAAAGTTATTCTAATTAAGATGATTGGTACCTCGTCACATATGTGACTGGTTGCTCTGATTCCTGTGGTTCTTTTCATTTCTTATTTACTTTCCTGTGTTAGTAGAACTACTTTTTTTGTAAAGAAGACTTCTGAATTTTTGTGAGGCAAAAGGATCCACTTTTGTTTAAGCAAATTCCATCAGGGCAGCCTGCAGGAACTTTGAGACTCAATGCTGCAGGTCTCAAAACTTTGAAAAAATGTGTGTGATCTTAAAAAAACAGTGAAGTGTGAAACTTGCTGTTAAACATTCAAAGCATTTTTGCAGAGGTCATTCACTCTTGCACCCATGATGTGGAGGAGCCAAAATCCTCAGACTCCCTCAATTTATATATCCTAATTCTGAGGTTGTCGTACCTCAAAAAAGACAGAATGTTCAGAGATACAGTAACTTTTGACTTCAGTTGCTCTCATATTCTTATACTTCCATGATTCAGACTCACAGCAGTAGTTCTTAAACATACACTGAAAAATTGTGATACTCATGATTCCAGCAGCAATTTCTTTTTTTCAGTTTATGTATTTTTTTCTTTTCTTTCTTACTTGCTGCGTTTATGTTTTTTTTTTAATCTTTTCAGGCAGAAAAGTCATTGATAAGCTATATTTTGGTGTTCAGAAGCCATTGTGAACAAACAATAAATTGGTTGTATAACACCTAGAGAATTTAGTTCAGCACCCAAGTAAAAGGAGTGAGGATTTGTTGTAATCTCCTGACTAACTATTGATATTCATATCTCTGAGCTGAGACCTTTCTCCCCTTAATGCAACACATCAAGCAATCATGCTTTAAAACCATTGTGCAGATTTAATAAAGCCTACAAAGTCTGCTAAGACCATGTGTGCATCACGACGCAATGTGCACATGGTAATCAACCTTTTTGTATTCAGTAAGTTGCACAAACATGATGAACATTGTGGCATGCGAATTAGAGCATAACCAGCTGAATTGAATGCTAATCAACCAATCCAAGATGGAGGAGCTATTCAACAAGGTATAAAGCAACTGTGTAGACTCAGTGCTGGTTTTCCCTGTTAATTCCAAAACCTAATGGAACATAGCCATGGAAGGTACTCTACACAGAAACATTGTCAGGGGATGCAGTTGCTCTTATAAGGGTACTTAGACCCCTTTTAAATTACCATGATCTGCATGATGTGGAAACTGTAGAGTGTTACAGGGTGGATAGAGACACCCTACATGAACTCTGCAACCTCTATAATCAACAACTGAGGGCAAGGGCAAACTGAGGAGTATCAATAACTGTGGCAACTAAGATATCTCCAGCACTTAGAATATTAGCTGCAGGAACTTTTCAGAGGCCAACAGGGCACATGCTGGGGATATTATAGACATCAGCATCCAGGATTCTACATCAATTCCTGAATGCTGTGCTACAACTTGCCACAGATTACATACAGTTTTCTCGTACTCCCAGAAAAATACCTGGATGACTACACAATTGCAAGAGCAAAACTCTTGAAATCCAGCTTTTGATGTGGAAATGCACAAATTGTACTTGGCTCACCCATCCTCAAAACAACAGGAAAATGACAGTTTGTACAACCCAAGGAATAGCACATGATTCACTTGTTATAAATGCTTTCTATTCAATTGTCGCAAAATGTGTACACATTTATAACACACATTGTCAATTGCATATGATTGCTAGGTAACTTTCACTGTGCCCAGCACTCCCCTGGCAGTGTCTATGGGCAATCCTAGAAGCATAAAACCCCTGTGTCATTGACAATATAGTACTACACACTGCCATGGAATAAGACAGAAAAGACCGTATGGTAAAAAGTTTTAACCGTAACACTTTTAATGACAGTTATGAAAACTGTCTATGTCTGAAAGTCAATGCATGGCAAAAATGCCTGTGTTAAGACTGAAGTATAAGAAGTGCATACAGATAACAGTTTAATCCCCTAATGCATATAGATAGATAGATAGATAGATAGATAGATAGATAGATAGATACATAAATAGATATAAAACAGTTTTGTTTGCAACATGTGAATAAATCTAGCATGCACCTGAAATATACAAGCATACCTTATCAACATCTGAAGCCTTCTGTGGAGATAATCTAGAGGAATCTCAATCATCTGTGTTCTACAATGTCAGAAAAATATGTATTAATGTATGTGTTTAGTGCTTATTAGAAGTTAAAAGGCTTAACACATTTCATTCTATTTTATGTACAGCTTAGTTTTGTATGAAAATGCAAGATGCTTTCTGACCTAGTGTTTGCTAGCACAGCAAAATTGATGTTTATGCCTTTTGGAAATTTACTGAGAAGCAGGTGATTATCTGCTAGGTCAGGAAAATAATGAATAGAACAATGCTGTTTTCTACAATGTTATTGAACTTGAACAATCAGCTCTGTTTGTGTTATGAGAACATGCACAGCTACAGAAAAAGACAGATACAGTTAAACAAAGACTGCTTGAAGAAATGAACTATAATCTGTACTTGCTTTGTGCTCGAATTAGCCATAGTACTTTGAATGGTAACATCACATAATGAGAAGTTGTATCTAACCGGTGGTCTCTAAGGCCACGTTGTTTTTCTTAGGAAGTTTATTCATGAACTTGATAGTGTCAGCAGAAAATCATGGACAAACAGCTGCTATGAAATAATATTGTAAGAACTTGTGATTTGTTACTTCAGCTTAGTAGGCAATGTCTTGTAAGAAATGTATAAGAATGGCTTCACTTCCTGATTCTAGTTAGACAAACTCTGTATTAGCACATTTTTGTCTCCTTCCTGCAAGAATTAAAGTGCCTTAACCTGAACCTGCTGTGTATTGATCTTTTTGAAGTTGTTTTTTCCTTTGACAGATTGGTCCTTCGGACCGGAAACTCTCACTTCGCCTCAGGTCAGATGGGCCAGGTGGCATGAAACCGTATGGAGAAGAAACCACATCGGTTCTTCTGTTCTGAAAGACCTCTGACTGAATTGTCGTTCAAAAGAGGCCAAACACTGTTCTGATCTGCGACTGGAGGACGAGTTAACATTTTTTCCTCGAACCAGATGATCAATCACGGAGGCTCAGGTAGGGAGGAATTTACCTTTTTCTGTTTTAGATCAGGGACTTGATTTGTATCATCTGTCAGGAGATTTGTTTGTGTACTAGTTAGGGACAGGAAGATTGCAATCTTGTCACAGATCAGGGAAACAGAATAGGTAGGCAGTTATTCTAGATAAACTGTGAAAAAGAGAAATCGTGGTACCACATAAAAATAAGAAGGGTTACGTAACATTTTAACAGTTAGAACAATATGGGAAATAAGTGCACAAAAAGATCCCAAGATCCGCCGTTAACTGAAGATGCAAAATATATGCAATTACAGCGTGCCGACAGTGTTAGGTACTATACAAAATGGGTTAATAAATATGAATTTGATGGAAAATTAGAAAAATCCTCACTTATTAAACTTGTCAAACAGCTTAAAACCGATGCAAAAGGCCAGGTAAAAAAGCAACGTCAATTAGACATTCCTCAGGCACACAGCTGGATTGAGGAAGCAAAATGTAGGAAACAAAAGAGTAATAATTCAAAAGCAATGTTTCTAGATAAAGAAGACAATAATTTGGTAATAGCATCAGCCCCTCCGCTTCCCTTACCAGAATATGAAGCAAGTGGACAAGCTGGTCCACCTCCACTATACCCGGCTGTCCCTGCGAAGCCAAGACCGTTTGTCAGAGATCCCGTCGAGACTAGGTCTCGAACGCATAACTTAAGAGGGGATATTGAGTTATATCAAATGAATAAAATTCACAAGCTATGAGTGAAGAAGAGATATGTCCGCTCATAGAAGTACCAAATCCTCAAGCAGGACAGGAAGGGCAGGACCCAACTCTCCTGGTATATAGACCATGGACACCGGAAGACATCCAGAAAGCCACAGAGGGAATTCCCCATCCAAAAGTTAATTTTAGAAAATTCTTAGAAGACTTACAGGGCATGAGGTTAAGTTATCATTTAAATGGAGAAGAAGTAGAAAAAGTAGTTAGACAAATTGTAGGTCCAGATTGGCACGTGATCAGTGGCAACTGGAATCCCCGTGACGCAGAACACAAGCCACTCCCACATAGCAACGCAGAGCTGGATAACAGAGTAAAAGGTCTTACAGACCGACTCTCTGAGAAATGGAAGCCTAGGGCAGACTGGACTTGCATTAATCAATGCATCCAACAAGAAGATGAAACTGTTGACAGATATTATGCTAGATTATTAGAGTGTTTTAATAACCATTGTGGAATGCAGATACCTGAAGACCAAACACATGATTCCCCGTATGAGCAGCAGCTAAAGAATGCATTTTTAAAAGGCAGTGTTTTGCCTATAAGCAGCTTTATTACAAAGCACATGGTAGACCATCATACAAGTAGATTACAGTCACTACTTGAATATGCTAGACATGCCGAAAGGCATTTTAACAGTAAAAAGAAAAGAAAGCCCAAGTATTTTCTGTAGAAGATGGAGCAGAAGTTTATGTAGTAGAGTCCGGGAAAAAGGGCAAGAAAAATGCCCAGGGAAACAAACAATCTGATAAGCGATCAGAGGAGTTTGAAGAGAGAAAGAAAAGGGGTGAGTGTTTTAAGTGCGGAAAAAAGGGACATTTAGCAAGGGATTGCAAACAAAACAAGAAGGAAGCCATGGAAGATAAGGAGGGTGAGGCCTGACTATATGATAGTCAAGAATCAATAGAAGGGAATAACCAAGAAAAGACAAATGCAAGTGTGGTAGAGGGAGTAGAGGATGTGACAGAAGAAATAGAGGAAGTGCAGGAAATTGCAGATAGTGAAGAAAGTGAAATTTTAGACTTAGCATTATTGAGCCTAGAGCTCTACTTAGTAGATACGAAACCAGAAGTTACACTTCTGGTAGAGGGGAGGGATGTTAAATTTCAGTGTGACTCAGGGGCATCGCGGACCCTGATACATCCTTCCAAACTACCAGAAAATTCAGAATCACTCGATTACATATTAGTGAAAGCAGCTAATGGACAGCTGTATCGGGAACCACTCTCCCATAACATAGCAATAACTGACCCCATTTCAGGGATGACCCAGAAAACTGCAAAATGCCCAGTAAACCTTTTGGGCAGAGATCTTATGCAGATATTTGGCATAGCAGTAGTTCCAACTATGCAGGGTATGGAAGCACAGCGACAAATGGATACTTTTGTAGTGTGACCGGAGGGCGAAACATTTTATTGGTACAGCCAGGACTTGGTCAAAACTGGTCCAGGGGCAGTAACCGAAGAGCTGATGAACATAGCCATCAGTAAGTCCCCCTCCCTTGACACTGATAAACAGTATTTGTTGCACTGTACTCTGTATTATTGTAGCACACCAGGACCTGATAAGGAATATGAGCAAGAACTGTTTAGAAACCATGCAAACAGATTAGTATTACGTAATCTGTACTGGGACACAGAAGGGAACAGTGTAGTTAGCTGTTCATTGCCCCAGGAATTCTTTGCACTTTATAAATCTAATCGATTACCACATGTTAGTTTGACTAACGACAAGAATGTGAAATGGGTAGACCTAGGAGAAAAAGTCACAAAGTGGGAAAAACAGACGGAGTTAGAACTGTTAAAACAGGGAGTACAGAAGCAGAAGTTAAATTGGATAACACAGACACACCCAGCTGTACACTTGCAGTCTAGCAAGGACAGCTGATTAGCACTCTTACTAGAAGAGGAAGAGAATGCCTTATGGAGCATACCAGAAACTCTCCGTTCAACAGGGAAATCATCTGTAGGACTCATTCGTACAGCAGGACCAGTTACTATCATGCCAAAATCAGCATTTAGACCACAGAAGAGACAGTATCCCTTAAGGAAAGATGCAGAAATAGGCATCAAACCTATAATAGCAGCTTTACTTAAGGAAGGAGTACTGGTAGAATCTCCCGATTCACCATGTAACACACCCTTATTTCCTGTCAGGAAAGCAAATGGAGAATGGCATATGGTCCAATATTTACAAGCTGTAAATGACGCAGTAATACCTAGAGCACCTACGGTGCCAGATCCACACACCCTATTGAATGATTTGAAGCCTCAACAGAAGTATTTTTCTGTGGTAGATATTAGCAATGCATTATTTTCGATACCGATACACCCTGACAGCCAACATTGGTTTGCATTTACATTTCAGGGGAAAAGGTATACATACACGCGACTACCACAGGGATATTGTGAAAGTTCAACAATATTCTCACAAGAGATGGCAAGCAACTTGGTGGGATTTACCCCACCAAGAGACAGTCAGATTTTACTTTATGTAGATGACATCCTGCTAGCAGCCCCCACCCAGCAAGAATGCAGAGAAGATACCATAGCATTATTACGCTTTTTAGCCACTCAAGGACATAAAGTAAACAAGAACAAGTTGCAGCTTTGGAAAAAGCAGGTTAAATACCTGGGATATGTAGTATCCAAAGAAGGCAGAACATTAGATTAAGATAGGAAAATAGCAATTTTACAAGCACCCAAACCGACTACCAAGAAGGAAATTATGTCCTTCCTGGGTACGACTAATTTCTGTTGGAGTTAGATTCCAAACTATGCCTTGGAGTCTGCTCCACTGACCAACTTGATATACAAGAAGCCTATGGCAGCACAAGATTTATTACAATGGACACCAGAAGCAGAATCAGATTTCTGCAAACTAAAACAATTGATAGCATCCTCATTAGTTTTAGGATTACCAAACTGTCATAAACGCTTTTTCCAAACTGTAGATTGTAAGCAAGGTTATATGACATCAGCGTTAACACAGCAACATGGGGACAAACAACACCCCATAGCTTACTATTCATCACAGCTGGACCCAGTGTCGCGATCCCTGCCCTACTGTGTACAAGCAGTAGTTGCAGCTGCAATGGCAGTACAGGCTTCAGCTTCAGTAGTGTTGTTCCACCCTCTCACATTGAGAGTGCCCCATGCAGTCACGATTATTTTACTGCAAGAAAAAGTAGCAGATCTTTCTCCTGCTAGACATCTTTCCTGTATGACTATACTGTTGAGCCAACCTCATATGACAATTGAATGATGTACAACTTTGAATCCATCTACCTTGCTCCCAACCCCTGCAGACGGCACACCACACAGCTGCCTGCAGGAGATTGAGCAAAAGACACTGCCTAGAAAAGATCTAACGGATGTTCCCTTGGATGATGCTGAGGTGACATATTACGTGGATGGCTCATGCAGAAGGGGTCCTACAGGACAGAACCTAGTAGGGTATGCAGTAGTTTCTGATACTGAGATTTTAGAAGCAAAGTCTTTACCGCACAACTTATCTGCACAAGCAGCAGAATTGATTGCCTTGACACGGGCATGTACCTTGGCAAAGGGTAAATGTGTAAACATTTTTACTGATAGCCAGTACGCTTTTTCTACTGTACATGTTTTTGCGCAACAGTGGAAGAATAGAGGAATGATAACATCTACTGGCAAACCGATTAATCATGCGCAGCTTATTTTAGATTTGTTGTAAATGCGTAGTTCATACAAAGCAACAGGATGGGATTTCAAAAGGTAATGCGAGAGCTGATACAGCTGCAAAGCAGGCAGCTTCAGCTTCAGAAATATTTCTTTTGAGTGAGGAATTACAACCTTCTGAGATTTTAGATTTAGAAATGTTGAAAACAATGCAGACACTTACTACGAAAGTAGAAAAACAGAAATGGATAAAACGAGGAGCAATTCTTGAGAAAGGGCTGTACATCTCCAAAGAAGGAAAACCGATTTTGCCGTCTAATTTGTTTAGATATGCAGCTTTGTTGAGCCATGGGCAGTGCCATGTCTCAATAGGCGGGATGGTACAGTTAGTGAATCGAGTGTTCACAACATATGGATTTATAAATTACACTAAAAATTTTTGTGTGGCATGTCATGTTTGTAATAAGCATCATGCACAAGGGGCATTGAAGACTAAGCAAGGGAGTTTCCCTGCACCACTGTACCCATTCCATACTATCTGTATGGATTTCATAGAGCTGAACAAATGTGAAAATAAGAAGTATTGTCTTGTCATTATAGATATGTTTTCCAAATGTGTGGAAGTTTTTCCGAACAAAATTCCAGATGCAGCTACTGTTGCAAAAATTTTTGTTAGGGAAGTTATTCCTAGATTTGGCATACAGGAAAAGATCTACAGTGACAATGGCACACACTTTGTAAATCAAACTATACAACAGTTGAGCCGATATTTCGGAATTTCTTTGAAAAACCATTGTGCATATCATCCACAATCTGCAGGACTAGTAGAGAGGCATAATGGGGTTTTGAAAAGTAATCTTAGGAAGTTAATTAGTGAGACAAAAAAAATGGGTGTACTGCCTGCCTCTGGCACTGTTGAGCATGAGAACTGTTCCAAATGCAAAGGGGTTAACTCCTTTTGAAAAATTATTTGGGAGGGCATATTATATACCTCAGTGGAAACCTCTCATGTCTGCAGACCAGGAGGCCGACAATTCACTCGCAGAATATATGAGATGACTTCTAAGTAATAAACAACTTTTGCAGTTAAATTCTGTTTCGGATAAAGAACAAACCAGACCATCGGAAGCAGCAGAAGTCCCAGGCACATGGGTCTGGGTGAAAACCGTAAAGAAGAAGAATTGGACATCACCGAAGTGGGAATGGCCATACCAAATGCTATTGTCAACACCCACTGCAGTAAAAATTGCAGAGTGAGTGTCCTGGATTCATCTAACACACTGTAAACTGGTTAAAAACTTTGAACTGGACGAAAAACTTGTTACTGTTACACAACAAGAACAAAATGACCAGATATGGAGCAAATAGGAATGCAGAACAACCTCAAAAGTATTGCATGATCATTCTGTTAACTATACTGATAACAATAATCTTTTTGCTGTGGTCTTTCCTTTTTCCAGCCACACTAGCTGAACTGAATAAACGTGATGCGTTACTCATAGACTGGCATCTAAACTTTAACACTTACCAAGTGATCAAACATGTGTATGCTGAAACTTTTAATGTTTCAAATTGTTGGGTTTGTACAGCTATACCAACAGCATACGGGGGATTATTAATGACTGCTGTCCCTCTAGGGGTCAATGAGACCTGGGAAAATTTGATTTTTGATACTACGACTGTAAAATCACAAGACAAAATAGCATTGCACCTGCCTGTTACACAAAAGGAAATTGTGTGTTTTTACAAAAATGATACTGTTCAGGTGGGTTGGAGCAATTGTAATGTGACTGTTCCTTACAAATGTTATACCAAAGCTAATAATGCAGTTTCTATTTGTGATACAAACTATGACTCACTTCTTGAATCAATGTACAAAACAGTTAATGAAGTACACCATAATCCTGTTCTTTTTAAGCAACTATCTATCATTGATAGAAAAACGTTTCATGCAGGGCAAGTATATATTAATACTAAAGTAGAGGATTGTTATTTTGTGTGTGGGAAAAAGGCATACAAATGGTTACCTGAGAATTGGTCTGGCAGATGTTTTTTGGGTTACCTGGTTCCGGCCATACGACACACTGCAGTTCTGCCTTGAGGAATAATTTGAAATGTCAGAGAGGTCACCAAGAAACTTGGAAATCCAATCAAGAAACCTGAGAATCCAGTGGGATGAATTGAAGCAGGCTGGAGAAACCATAACTCCATAAAAAACAAAGATAAACTGACACACATGGACTTGAGTGACACTATTATATCGTGGGCAGGTATAGCTCCCACATATGGTGCACTAAAATCGATTTGGGAGCTGAGAAAACTGTCCAAACTTCTCAAAGTAATGAGCAATGCAACTTTTTCTGCTCTCTAATTAGTAACTGATGAACGCTATGAGAACTGTGGTGCTTCAAAACCGCATGGCTCTCGACTTCACCCTAGCAGCAAAAGGCGGTACTTGCACTTTAATAAAAGAGGAGTGCTGTTCGTATATTCCTGACAACCAGCATGAGATAGATGACCACCTTGAGGTAATTCAGCAAGTGTCGGCCATGACCAAACCAGGCCCAAACCCACTGACGGATTTTTTCCAGAATTTGTTTGGGGGGTGGGGTACCATCCTAATGAACATCCTAATTGCCATTTGTGTGAGATTACTCCTATTAGGAGTGTGTGTTTGTTGTGGTATTCCCTGCATGAAAAGATTAATTAAAGATTTTATAGACATGTCAGTTTCTGAAACTTTGTATCAAAGTACTGAATTTGAAGAACTGTTGGAAAATGAAACACTTTCATAAGTTTAAACTGAATGACTCTCTTAACTGCAAATTCTGAATGGAAGAGGTTAGGAGAAGAAGCAAACTGTTTATGCTGTTGAAAATAGAATAAAAAGTATTAACGGGGGGAAATGTCAGAAAAATATGTATTAATGTATGTGTTTAGTGCTTACTAGAAGTTAAAAGGGTTAACACATTTCATTCTATTTTATGTACAGCTTAGTTTTGTATGAAACTGCAAGATGCTCTCTGACCTAGTATTTGCTAGCACAGCAAAATTCATGTTTATCCCTTTTGGAAATTTACCGAGAAGCAGGTGATTATCTGCTAGGTCAGGAAAATAATGAATAGAACAATACTGTTTTCTATAACGTTATTGAACTTGAACAATCAGCTCTGTTCATGTTATGAGAACATGCACAGCTGCAGAAAAAGATAGATACAGTTAAACAAAGACTGCTTGAAGAAATGAACTATAATCTGTACTTGCTTTGTGCTTGAATTAGCCATAGTACCTTGAATGGTAACATCACATAGTGAGAAGTTGTATCTAACCGGTGGTCTCCAAGGCCACGTTGTTTTTCTTAGGAAATTTTTTCATGAATTTGATAGTGTCAGCAGAAAATCATGGACAAACAGCTGCTATGAAATAATATTGTAAGAACCTGTGATTTGTTACATCAGCTTAGTAGGCAATGTCTTGTAAGAAATGTGTAAGAATGGCTTCACTTCCTGATTCTAGTTAGACAAACTCTGTATTGGCACGTTTTTGTCTCCTTGCTGCAAGAATTAAAGTGCCTTAACCTGAACCTGCTGTGTATTGATCTTTTTGAAGTTGTTTTTTCCTTTGACATACAAATACACATGCCATCTTACATTTAAGTTCCCTAACTACATGGTTATCTTGTTATGGTGTAGACTCATGCCATTGAGCACTGTGAAGATGCAAAAGAAGTATGAACTCATTAGAATTGCTGAATCCTAATTCAAGAAGCAGACATTCTCAATTTCAAAAAGGGTACATTGTTACTTATTTTGCTTCCCATAGTGCAAACCCGCTTAGTGGTGTTGCGGGGTGGTCAGCAACATCTGAAGGTCCAGAACACCTGCAGACATGAAGCAGACAGCAGTCAGTTTCAAAACAGATACATTTTTGCATCTTTTGCTTGCCATTGTGCAAACCCACTAAGTGGTGATTCACAATGGACAGCAAATTTCCATAACACCTGCAGGTCTTGAATGCCTGTAGACAGGAAGCAGACAGTAGACAGATTTAAAATGGATACATTGTATCCTGTGTGGTTTTCCACCATGCAAACATGGCAAGCAACATTGCATGGTGGTCAGCAAACCAAGGAATTAAGCTGAAAATATACAGCTACTGAGTAGTTTTTCCTGTGCCAACAGTTGTAAGTAAAGGGTTATATTACAGGTGAACCTGAGTTCCAAACCAGCTCAGGTCAAGCTTTTCTTAATGATATGCCACTTTAATTATATAAAAATAACAGTAGAAAAATGCTTACACATAAGAATAACTTTCTATAGCACGTGCATTCAGCATACATAGGATATTAGAAATATATTACACGTGTACATACAAACATAAATTTCAGCAAACTTCCAAACCACATCCATGAACAGGAACAGAAACTGGAGCACCACTGACAGGACAAAACACTTCTTTAATCGTTACACATTCTGGTACCTTGGCTTCTTGCCTTCTGTTGGAAATTTTTTTACACTACAAGTATGTACCTATATATACTATTCATCTCTCTAATTATTCAATTAATTTCACATAATTACATAATTAAATAATTAAACAATTATATTGCTACTAAGCCAGCTTTTAAAATGTATTGTATTCTCTTCAGACTAATATAGTGTAATTTAAAGACACATTCATTAAGTCCATATATTGTGCTAATATTCCTTCCATCAGTAACAAATAAACATACATAAATAAACTTTACATTTCTTATAATTTTTAAATCTTTTTAAATACATCTATAGTACAAAATTGATTAAATATGTTTTAGTTATAATCAACATGTATTTTTTCATATATCAACTTTATCAATGTAATTTTCTATACAACAAAGTTTAAAGTGAAATGTGCTTCAGTGAACCTCAGACATTCAATGGGACACTTTATAAAAACAAATTGCACTATCATTTCTTCAATCAACATCAGCTCATATATACTACTAAACTCATTTGTTGGATTATTTCTACAATTCTATCCTTCCTTCATAATTTTCTATGGCTGTGTTGAAAATGTGAATACAAAACACCTATTCCTAACACATTCATGAGTGCAAATTTTGATTTTCTTTCCCCATTGTGCATATCTTTTCTCTCATAACCATCAAATCTGCTCATATTCATTTTCCACCTACCTATATTCACTGTTATTTGTCACTAAAACTTCTTGCAATATTATACTACAATGCTTCCAAATTTCCCTCAATTTGATTTGTGAATATTGATGGTCTTAACTATACTGTGCCCATGTCAAAAATTGTTCAGTATTGTATGATTTTACACTTTATTCAATAATTCTAAATATTCAAATTGTTTTCCAAATTCATTCCCTGAGGACATAAAGTATGAAAATTAATGATCATTCTGCTCTCTAGTCTAATTGTTTTTTAAAATTCCCATCACTGACAACTGTATGAGCTAAAATGCTGAAAAATAAACTCTTATCCGAACCCTGATGTTCAGATAAGAAGTGCATAGCAACGGGACTCTCAAGCTTCTGTCTTCTCACATCCCCCAAGTGCTCCATAATTCGTACTTTGGCCTTCCTGGTGGTTTGACCAATATACCAGGAAGTTGGATCACAGTCACAACCTATTATGTAAATAACTCCACAGCTGTCACAATTATAATATTCTCTGCCCCTATACAACTTACCATTGATATTTTTACCATCTACGTTTTTAACACGGTTACATATAGAGCATTTTTTACAACAACAGGTCCCAACTTTTTTACCTGTTGTATCCAGATGGTTTAATTTTAAACCTTTCTGTTTAACATCTCCTTTAAATTATTATACCTACTGTAAGAAAATGCTATGTGTTTGGGAACAAAGAGTCAATGGAATTGTCCTCACAGACAATTTCCCAGGCCTGCCTAACAATTCTCTCTAAAATGGAAGAAAAATCAGAGTATCTAGTAACAAAGAACAATTTTTCTTCTTCACCCCTACTATCCTCTGTACCATCTCTGACTGTTCTTCCATAGTGGCTAGGACCAATCCTCTCTCTGATTCCACCAATATCTGTAACCTTATTCTTTGCTTTCTGTAGTATACGGTCATCATAACCTCTGTTCTTTAACCTGATGCATACTTCATCAAGTTAGTTTCTTTTAAATCAACTTCAGATGTGTTCATGACAATTCTCTTAAATTCACCATATGGTAATGACTCGATCAAATGGGGGGGATGTACTGGTGGCATGCAAAAATTTGTTGACTGCTGTCAGTTTTCTATATGGTTTGTGCTGTATCTTTTTGTCATTGTTTATATAAAACATGACATCCAAAAATGGCATACTCTTTCTACCAATGTCCTAAGTAAACCTCAATCCATGTGGGTTATTATTTAAGATTTCCATAAATTCCACAAATCCAGCCTGATCACCTTTACAAATAAATAATAAATCATCTATGTATCTCTTATAGTATACTACATTTCTCACATAGTAATCTTGTAATGTCATGAACTGATTTTCAAAATTGCCCATATAGACGATAGCATATGATGGGACAAAAGATGCCCCCATCACCGTTTCCCTTGTTTGCAGAAAAAATTATTTTTCCATGTGAAATAGTTATGGGTAAGACAAAATTCAAGTAAACTCAACAAACATGTAGAGTGTAGTCCTTCCCCTAATTTTCTAGCCATTGCTTCCATACCCCATCTTTTGTTAATATTAGAATACAAACCAGTAACACCCACTGTTGCCCAAAAATAATTATCTTTCCATTCCAAATTGAACAGTTCTTGACAAATCTGTTGAGTGTTCTTAACATGCGAGGGTATGGTTGTCAAATATTTCTTGAAATGACAATCCAAGAAAATGTTAACATTTTCAAGAAAAGATCCTATTCCTGAAATGATAGGTCTCCCCGGAGGGTTAAACATACTCTTATGAATTTTAGGGACGGCATACATAAACAGGTGTCTAGGTGTATTGACAATCACTTTTTTAACATCCTTGTGATTCAAAAAACTAAACCTTTGTCCACGTTCTAATATCTCCTCTAACTCTGTTGAAAATCTATGTAAAGGATTATATTGTAATTTAACATAATATCCTTCTTCAGATAATATATTTGAAACCATTTCATCATATTGTGCAATACTCATGACGGCCCAATTACCTCCCTTGTCAGCCGTTTTGTATACCATCCCATTCAAATTTGATGTAAGTTCCTGCAAGGCCAACCATTCTTCCTTACTCAAATTATAGGATTCAAATTTCTTTACAAACTGACCATAACTATTTTCCACTTTTTTACACACTAAATTTTCAAAAACATTAATAGCTTGACTACTCCTGGGGGGCATAAAACTGCTATCTGAAGTCAATTTGGGCATTTCCAGACATCCATATCCTGTAATAGATGGCTCTGATGAGATATTACTTTGTAAATCATCACTTTGATTCCCGTTATCCAAACCCACACACATTTCAAACATTTCATTTTCATAAATACTCAAGTTCAAAAAATCATCATCAGAAGATTTATTAATAATTTCTACATCTACAAAAGGCATTTCTTGTCTAGTCTGAAAAAACACTTTGAAGTTTAACTTGCGACAAAAGTTCTTAACATCAATAATCATATCTGCCAAAGATGGAATTTTGGTGGGTACAAATTTTGCACCTCTAAGCAAAACTTTTTCAGCAGCATCAGAAATACTAACATCGGTTAGGTTAATGATTTTCATGGCATTATTTTCAACTTCACAGTCTTGAGCATTGTGAGCAATTCAAAATTCACATCATCTTGAATTCTGTTTGAATTATTTTCATTGCCCACTATGCTATCTGAAATGTAAAACTCATTTGAACATCTACCATTTGCATCATTTAAATTGAACAATCCCTTTTCCCCATATATATCATACACTTCATACATCCCTTCAGATGTCTCAGGGATTAAATGTACACTATTTGGTTCATCAGAAATATCAAGAACACTGTGAGAAGCAAAAAAAGTCATGAGATTCATTTGTGAGTGTATTATTAACACATTCATTTAAATCAAACAGTCCTACTTCTTCCTGTTTCTTCTGTTGCCTTTTCCCCTTGCCAGGTTTGCTCTGAGCTGTTGCTGAGCTTGTCCTTGCCCTTCCATCATGTTTTTTGAAGTCAGGGACTCTTCTGAGTTGACTTCCTCAAAGGAGATGCTTTTTCTCCCTGAAAACTGTTCACCTGAAGATACAGATGAATCACGAACTTCAGACACTGACCTTTTGCTCTTCTGATATATGTAAGCACTCACTATGCATGAACGTATGTAGACTGAACCACTTTCAAAGTCTTTAATGTCTCTGTTAAATTTTTTTCTTTTTTCGCTCATATTCTTCATATTTTCTGCTTTCTGCACAGTACAGTTAATCTGTTCATGGATGATATTACAAGTGTAAATGTAGATATCGGTACAATTATGGTTCTACAAATACACATCTATTTTCTGAACTTTCATGTCACACACATATATGGTTAAATACCAAACTCTTTAATGTTTTATATATATATATATATATATATATATATATATATATATATATATATATATAAAACTAATGAGCAGGTCTGAATAACAAGGTCTCAGTTGCAATGTGCACTCTGCACAGTTTTGATTGTGTCTTTCGGCTTTTTCCCGGTTAGGGGTCGCCACAGCGGAACTCCGGTCCGCTAATGATTGGCAGTAGAGTTTTACTTGCTGGCTTGCCGGGCCTAACGCACAACCTTCAACGAAGGAACACCCGTTCACGCATGTTGCCACACAGAAGACGCTCTAACTGAGGATCGAATGGGCAACGTCTAACTGTGAGGCAACAATGCTACCGCAGCATCACCACCGCAGTGTTGACTGTAAAAAATATACTTATAGGCTGACCTTTCCTGTAGCAACTGGTGTAAGTTAATGCTCACAATGCAAGTTAACCAGCGTTCTAATCTAGCATGCTCACAATTTTATTAATGCTTTTCCAGTCAGTTTTATAAAATATTAAAGAATACAAACATAATTATAAACAACAATAAGTATGTATAGCACTGGAGTTCATATGAATTATATGTGTGACTGCAGGTATCCTGACAATTATTTTTCTGTAATTATAATTGTCTTTTCTGGCCTTGGATGGACTTTGGACTTCAATAATAGTCATACAAATATGAATATATAAACCAGGAATTTGTCAGGTCGTATACATGCATTGTTATCCCTCACTCTGTCATGTGCATTTATATATAATTAATGAGGATGGCCCACAAACACTTGTACTGTAGCAGGGATAAAAAAAATCACTTGTAGAAGATTATGTTTTTTTCTATTTTGCATAGGTTTGAATTCCACATTGTACAAATTAATTTTATCCGTGTGTAAAGCCAAACAATAAATGTGCCAGGTCATAAAATATATGTCCCAATACATGTCTTCAGTGTTAAATCAAAAGATAGTTTTAGCAGCAACCAGCCCATAAAGTGATGCCAACTGTCACATTAATCTATTTCTAAAACTGTCTTTCTCTCTGTTTGCCACTGTTGCTCTCCACTTAACTGCATGCATACTCGGTTGTCATGGTTGTTTGGGTTTGCACACTAGCATTACATGCGATAACATTTGCAGGTAGGAAAATGCTCTTAACTGTTGCTGTTTGACCTGACCAGACATGTCAGGAACTATAAGCAAAGTGTCCAATTTAGGGCTCAAAGGTGGGGTGTGGAGGAGTCTAGAATCTTTATTGGACTTCTTGTAAAGCACCACATCTGAAGGTTGCTGCAGGGGGATTCTACTGGGTCTCAGTAAAAAATCTAAGGCTTGGAATAGTCTGGCCAAGGCTGTCTCCATTGCAACTGGCATTCTGCACACTTCAGAGTAATGTAGGCACTACTTTAATGATGTCAAAAGGTATAAGAAGGATACGCTCAAACAGCTGATGGATGAGTTTAGAACTGTTGACATCCCACAGTTGTGTAAGTATGCACATAAAGATAATTTAAATTAGATGGAAAGCTGCATATAGGCAAGACTGGTATGCATAATGCTCTTCTCTTGTTCTCTCCTTTTCATTCTACAGCCAACCAAAAGACAGCAGCAAACAGGGAAGCCCATGAAGAGCATTTATAAAGACTTATGGAAGGAAGGGGTATGTATACAGCACAACATAACTTATTTTATCTAAAGTATTGCTCATCTATGTAGTAGCAGCAAATTAAGCATGCATATCTTAACTGTAAAATCAAGCATGCTTGCTTCAGTCTGTAGTACAAGCCAACTATAGTTGTCAGTTGTAATACTGTGTTCAGACATTGTAGGTTCAAATCCCACAAGCAACAAATGTATACTAAAATCATTTAAAAATATTACATAATAATTTCAACAAAATTGGCATACATGCCATGCTGTTAACTTAATCCGTATTATTTGATCAAGCATATATGCAATGTATGCATATTGTAAGGATTACCTGGAGTAATCATCATTTACAGTTTGTAGTTGTTAAAAAGTATAGTTAAATGTAAAAGTAGGAATAAATTCTTTATATAGTACTAATTTATTGTATGTCACATATGATGGTAGTAATTATCTCTTTTTTCTCTCTTACCTCAACCCTTATTTCTCTTTTTTTATTTTCATATGTGTGGTCACAACATTTTGATGTCATTAATTTCTGACAAGTCACAAAATGATTTACAGCATGGAGAGGTAGGCCAACCACTCTGGCTCAGCCTGCCTCCACTCCAGCGACTCCTAAAATGACACCCAGTACATCTGAGACCCAAGCTGGCAGTACTATCTCTGCTGCCCCTGCACTACCTGGGCCCTCCATATTGGTAGCAGCACCCTGGAAGCTGTTTAGTGGTACCCTCCAGGAGTAATGGCAGAGGTAATGATTTTGTCATATGCCAGAAGATGGCAGGCATGGTGCATGAGGTTGAGGAAAGCACCATTAGTGAATGCTTCAGCTGGATGGTGAAGATGCTCACTGGAATGCTGGGAAAGCATAAAAGTAAAACTCTGAGGAGGGGAACAGTGATAACAGTTCTGAGGGTGAGGACTAGATTCTCACTGTCCTCATGTTTTATGGGGATGGGCATCCGTTGTCCACTCCCTATCCCCAATTATGGTGTCCCCCAACCTGTTGTATCCCTCACCATCCCTGTCTCTTGTCTTGTTTGTCCTGTTTGTCAGCATTTGCTTCCTCACCTACCCTTCCCCCTGCTTGTCCCCCATTTCATCACTTTTCTATGTACCCTGTTTTAACACCTTTAATCTGGTCAAAAAATAGAATCACACACCACATACATAAATAAGAAATCCTGAATGAAGCCCTTCACTTTTTGTCATCTGTGTTTGAGTGGAATTTTGCATCGCCCAACAATGCCAAAAGATGGTTAATGGCTCTTTACGTCCAATGGTATCATGTGGTTACCTCTGTGCAATGCTGCTTAAACCCACTATGCTAAGAAAACACACAGTTAAAGTAGAATAGAGGCACTTATATTAAGAATTTCCCTTAAAAAACTATTTATTTAGTCTGATGACTGTATCAATATGTAAATCCATATGTGTAGTGTTGACATAAATCACTTGAGTACTGTTTATATACAGTACTTCACTGTAGTCATTCCATTCTACATTTCAAATAATTATCACAAGTAATTATTTATTTACATCATGTATAGATATTTAAAATTATTGGATAGAGCAGGATTTGCACCCTGTATAATCTGGGCTCAAAATAAGAACTCAGTGTTCTTACACCTGCTGCCACAGAGTCAGCTAGGCAGCAGCTATGTTTTATCTAATCAGTACCCTCCAAAGTGCTGACTGCTGTGCCTTTATGCTTAATGTTCTTGCACAGAGGAAAGCAAACCAATAGCACTATCATAATTTTATCAATGAAGCAGAGACCAATGTTTGCTCATCACTTTACACTAGAAGGGAAAAGAAGTATAAATACTTTTTTAAGGTTGAACAATTTATGACACAGCATTTCAGATATGATTTATATATGAACACCATAGTATCTGTTAGCTGTGTCTACCATAGCCAGTATGGATATGCAATTTTCAAGTTCAAGTAGGAGTCCTTAAGTGAGTATCTTTCATTCACACTTTGCCATTGATTGCACAGACCAGCTGCTGACACTTGCACTATGGAAAGTGCTCATTACCATGTATTACTTATGTTTACTGCCCAGTTATTCTTCATCCCATTATAATCTATGTAAAAGCACAGCCAAAGGGAAGGAAATCTCACTGACCTCATATTTACACTGTAGTCAGATGTTAACTGCATCCATGCACTTGAAACTTGGTATATCGGTATTTTTTCCCAAATGTTATCTACACTACAGCAATAAATACAATAAGTGCTTTGTTACATACCATGTACATCTTTATACTGACAATACACATTCAGATTTTCTAATACATGTACTAATGTGGACAACAAATATTCACAAATATGAACAGTCAAATATGATCACAAAAAATGTTTGTGCCTGTATGTGACAATTTAATGTAATGTAGACAACATACCGGGCAAAAAATGTCTGATTTCTGCTCCATGCATTCCTGACAGCTGTTTGCATATAGTTTGTAAATCTGTCTCTTAAATATACCTACACATTGGGAACAACAGGAAATATCTGTAATACATCCACACTTTGTACACCACTTTCATAACAGGATATGTCAACCACATCATGTAATGATGATAGCATCATTTATAAAGACAACTCTGACAAGACAAATACATACTTTAGTGGTGTTATAATCATCACATACTGTGTTTTGCAGATGAGAACAAAATAACTACGTGTCATAGATTAGCATGGCAGCCACATTACGTTTGTGTCTCTATGTATGTTAAGTATGTGTGCATAGTCAGAAGAACGTCAGTTTGTATCCTACTATCATCAATCTGGTGAAATGCAGAACTTTAATATCTTGACAGTCAAACATGGCTACCCATTCATTTCATACAAGCCTCCGAACATCGTCACCCAAACATCTGTTGATGATGTCATCCACTTTAAATTATCCAGCAGCATTACAAAATCAGACTTGCGCCATGCAATTGCACTAAATACTGATCTCTCAAGTTGGTGTACTTAGGTAGGTGTTCTAATCTCATTGTGGTCATTTGGTGTGTGTGTGTATGTCTAGTCAAAAGAGCATAACTGTGTATCCTACAGTCAGCAATATAATCCCATGGAGTACAAATATGTTGACAGTTGTATATGACTACCCATCCATTTCATTCAGACCTCCCAAGATCTTCTCTCAAACATCCAATGATGATGACATCTACTATAAATCATCCAGTAAGAGTGCAAAAGTCAGACTTGTGTTATGGTGCTTCCATTAAATAGTGTGTTGTCTAGTCAGTGTACTTAGGTAGTGGTTCTAATCTCACTCTGGTCAACCATTGTGTGCGTGTGTGTTGACATTCAAATGACCATTTTACACCAACATGTGGGACACTGCTACTACCAACTTCTTCTCACCAGACATTGCTTATGTCATCAGCTATTTCTCCCCAGGCCTCCGCTGAAAATGGACCTGTATCCAGTTGGACTTTCCCGGTTAACAAATGTAAAATAAATAAAATAAAATGGCAAAATAATGGCTAGGATTTCATATGATGTTGGTCATCAGCCTAATAATGTCCTATGACCCTATGAATAGTTGACATGTCAATGTTGCTGTCATTGATATGTGCTGTATTGAGTTGTGGATGTACAGTATGGCTACAAGAGGGTATTACACTCTGTAATGTGAGATAATGTATTGATGGCCATTGCTGCCATGCCATTACATGCTCCTTCTATAACAGGTATAGTAATATGACTCCTGAGACCTGTTGACATGGTATGACACACTTTTATGTATATTATTGGCATATTAGGATGTGTTGTTGTAGTGGAGCAGATCAACCTTCTGCACAGTTTACATTCAGCCATCACAGTGACACTTGCAGTATGGCACAGGTGTTTATGTGTCTACATACCATCATTAAATTCATATTGATTACATGGTCACATAATGCTTGTCTCATACACATGCTGCTATGCTGTGATATACACAACCAGTGTATCACATGTTTACATTAAATTGCAACCTTGTGGAATTTGTTGTATGTGCAGTTGTGTTGCTACATCCAAGGATTGTTGAGGTGGTCATCAGCACCATTGTTTGACTATTACCATTTGTGCCAGGAAATGCTCTGCATGAACCACAAACAACTGATCTCTAATGTGTCCTGATACAGCATCAGGCTGCTCAGACTCAGCTTGCCCATGAAACAGATATAGGCATATGCTGTGTAATTAATGTAAGCACATAACATTGGCACAGTTGTATGACTGTGTGCATTGGCACAGTTGTACGACTGTGTGCATAGTACTAGTGTGTGGAATGTGATGAATGACCAAGGTTGTATTTGAAGGTCTTTTCACAAATCATTTATTCCACTAAATGTGAAATGGTAAGTGGAATATACAGCTAAGCACAGATCTGTATGTGAGGGCACCAAGACATACACAAGCAGAGGAAAGGTAAAATTCGCTAGCTGAATGTTTGTCTCACACATTACCACCTTGTCACCATAACCATCAACCACAGTATACATGCAAACATTACTCAATTACTGTTCTAAGGAGGGCAGCACATCTGTGTGCTCTCTGTGGCTAATAACACAGATTCAATGGGCCATGACAACATCACAGGTTGCCTACAGCATGAAGCAATACATGGAACTACAAAACATGGTTGGATACATACTTCAACACAGTCTCCAGATGAACTATGTTAGGGTGTACATCAGCCTGCATTCTTCTGCCTGTGGGAGAGGGGGCATCACCTGATGTATGCATGTATAGACAAAACCTGGCTCTCCTAATCTGTGAGGTAAACCAACGAGTCATCATGGACCTTCTCTAAAAGGACACAGGTAATTTCCCAACTGTTTACCAAACTCATGTTTGATTTGTTCAGGATACATCATGTCTGTTACATCCATTCGATGTTCTCAAGAAGGTCAACAAGGGCATGCATGGTGACAACACTATCATCCTGTATAACTTGACCTGGGCAAGGCATTTGATACAAATCCACACTGAGGTATTAATGAGAAACTGTCACAAATGGCCATAAACACCTATATCACCAAGGGGGTAGACCACTGGATCAAATATATAACAGATAAATATGTTGAAATGTGTGAAATAACCTATATCTAGAGTGCAGTGATCAGGTCCATACCTTGAGACTCTGTGCTAGGCCTTTTCCTGTTCATTATATTAGTCTCAGATGTCAAGACTGACTTACACATCCTTTTTTCAACCAGCTTTGTGGAGGACTGCAGATTGTGGACAATCAATGAATCCAAGTGTGGTATTGGTATAATACAGACAGTATCAATGAACATAAATGATTGTTGTCACAGTCATAATGACACAGTTGATGAACAAAAAGCATGGAGAGATTAGTTATGTTTTAAAAGCAAATGCCAAAGCTAATCATAACATAGACAGCACACTCCTATGAGCAGATCAGCTGGAATGTGACCTGTGTACTCAAGTAGATGGTATGTGGAATGTCCACCAACTTGTTCCCACAGCGGTGGCTACTTCCTTGTATGTAGCATGACTCCTGAGTATTTGCAGGACATCCACATCAAAGGGCATTATAGTTCCATAGTTCTCAGCTTTCATCTCAGTAATAATGGAGTAAAATGCACCCTTTTTCATGTACCTCCCAACACATCTTCCACGGATGAGTCACTCAAGTGTACTACATTTGCCATTGTGAGCTCCCACACATCTTATCAGACAAATCTAAGTATTTTTTTATTGCATAACCAATCGTGGTTGATGGTGCAGAACACCAATCAAGGTGTTATACAAGATGCGTATGAGATACGTGTTCCTGTGATGCACAGAGTAAATACATAGCTGAATGACAACATTGATGGCATGGGTTACATTTGTGACACTGTGGACTGTGCCATATATATGCCATGCATACCTTTCAATTAGCCAGGATTGCCCATAATCTAAAATACAGGTGCAACAGTGTCCTTTATAACATCTCCAGAAGATGTTAAATTTTGAGGAAGGTGAGCTTGATTCCCCTCATAGATTGCTGACAAATCATCACAGGTGTACAAGTGTGTTCTTGCAAAACCATCTGTAATCACTCATGACCACATATGTTATGTCAAAGACATGGGATTAATGGTGGTATTATGATGATATTGTCCATGGTCATGCGTCCTTCTGTATACTGTTGTCCATGAGCCTGTTGCTGTGTGTCCTTCTTGGTTGAGACCTATGCTGACATAATGTTCATATTCAGACAACTCATTTTGCACAGCTTCACAATATGCACCTATCCTCTATTGTATATACCATCCTTGTTACATGCCCTCGCCATTGATCATGTCAGTTCATGTCAGGATACTTATATCACAAAGAATCCTCTCCATTGATATGTCAACATGTGTGGCAGTCACATAATATACAACAGTGTGATGATATGACTATATCCACACAAGAGGTGTACACAGCAGTGCATACTATATTATGTACATATATGATTACTGCTCATGCTGCAACTGTCTTTCCTTTGTGGTGTATGTATATTGACATGCCCTCATCTGCTGTACATTATCAACATATTTCACCTGTCGTATTCCCCTTTGTTTATTCCTACAATTCATCTGTGTGTCTGTTTTCAATACACACATTTCCCCAGAATAATTATATATAAGTCAGTCTATGTACCCTTGTTGATTACCACCAAAGCATTTATTCTCCATGCCTAAAGCATTTTGCACAGTACTCTCCACTGAATAAACATTCTTATAATATGTTATAACTTTATTATTTACCTTATATTAATCCCTGGTAATCATTGTGGCTGTCTGCACAATCACTTAGAACAAGTTTGCCCATGGGTAAACATGTCTACATAAATGTAGGTGTTTGTGCTACTTTACATGTTTTCCTGGATGGCAACACTGTTGATAACTATGAAACTGTGCTTGTATTTGTGTAAGTGTTATGCACACTATGCATATGCAATTACCACTGCTGCTCATCATCCAAACATGTAAACTCCATGTAGGCGTCACTCTAAGTCCACAGAGAGGTTATTGAATCCCCAGGCATGTCTAGCTTTCAGAAGCTTCAATTGCTTAGTGGATGAGAAGTTGGAACAATTATCTACATGGTCTTGGTTCAGTTTTGTTCGGCTTCTAATGCCTCTGAACATCTTTACTCCTCAGCATACTCTTTAAATTGAGGACTGAGGTCATCGCATTATTATTTATTATTACATCTAACAATGGTACAATCATCTCCCCTGATAATCAAACTAAGCTCCTAGGGGTAATCATAGATACTAACCTCAAATTTGATGCACATATAGACCACACTATTACGTCCACCAATAAAAAATAGGATCCCTCTACAAGGCCAAACCTTTCCTAACCCCTTTTGCTAGGTGTGCTATTGCCTGAACCCATCTTCTCTCCCCTGTCCGTTATGCCTCACCAGTATTTACAAACCTCTCTAAAGCTAACCTCAGCAAACTATCTTCCTGTTACTACCATATAGCTATATTCACCACAGGTATGGCATACAGGACACACCAATGAAAAAATCTAACTGAACTTGACAGGCTGGAATTTCCTTCCATACTAAAGCTTAGCCAGCTCACAGAAACTCACAAAATACTCAACCATCTGGACAATACCCCAAGCCTTAAGAGCATTATTTGCCGACATAATGCTATCAGGCCACTTCATTCATCCAACAAGCTGTCAGTCCGAATCTTAAAATTCAATAACACAGCAGGGGATTCCATTTGTTAACTCAGTGGGTAAAATTTGGAACCTTCTTCCTGCAAATCTTACCCAAGAGCTATCTCTCAAGTTGGTGTACTTAGGTAGGTGTTCTAATCTCACTGTGGTCATTTGGTGTGTGTGTATGTCTAGTCAAAAGAGCATAACTGTGTATCCTACAATCAGCAATATAATCCCATGGAGTACAAATATGTTGACAGTTGTATATGACTACCCATTCATTTCATTCAGACTTCCCAAGATCTTCTTTCAAACATCCAGTGATGATGACATCTACTATAAATCATCCAGTAAGAGTGCAAAAGTCAAACTTCTGTTATGGTGCTTCCATTAAATAGTGTGTTGTCTAGTCAGTGTACTTAGGTAGTGGTTCTAATCTCACTCTGGTCAACCATTGTGTGTGTGTGTGTGTGTGTGTGTGTGTGTGTGTGTCTGTGTGTGTGTGTGTGTGTGTGTGCGTGTGTGCGTGTGTGCGTGTGTGCGTGTGTGTGTGTGTGTGTGTGTGTGTGTTCACTTTGTTGACATTCAAATGACCATTTTACACCAGCATGTGGGACACTGCTACTACCAACTTCTTCTCACCAGACATTGCTTATGTCATCAGCTATTTCTCCCCAGGCCTCCGCTGAAAATGGACCTGTATCCAGTCGGACTTTCCTGTTAACAAATGTAAAATAAATAAAATAAAATGGCATAATAATGGCTAGGATTTCATATGTTGTTGGTCATCAGCCTAATAATGTCCTATTACCCTATGAATAGTTGACATGTCAATGTTGCTGTCATTGATATGTGCTGTATTGAGTTGTGGATGTACAGTATGGCTACAAGAGGGTATTACACTGTGTAATGTGAGCTAATGTATTGATGGCCATTGCTGCCATGCCATTACTTGCTCCTTCTATAACAGGTATAGTAATATGCCTCCTGAGACCTGTTGACATGGTATGACATGCTTTTATGTATATTATTGGCATATTAGGATGTGTTGTTGTAGTGGAGCAGATCAACCTTCTGCACAGTTTACATTCAGCCATCACAGTGACACTTGCAGTATGGCACAGGTGTTTATGTGTTTACATACCATCATTAAATTCATATTGATTACATGGTCACATAATGCTTGTCTCATACACATGCTGTTATGCTGCAATATACACAACCAGTGTATCACATGTTTACATTAAATTGCAACCTTGTGGAATTTGTTGTATGTGCAGTTGTGTTGCTACATCCAAGGATTGTTGAGGTGGCCATAAGCACCATTGTTTGACTATTGCCATTTGTGTCGGGAAATGCTCTGCATGAACCACAAACAACTGATCTCTAATGTGTCCTGATACAGCATCAGGCTGCTCAGACTCAGCTTGCCCATGAAACAGATATAGGCATATGCTGTGTAATTAATGTAAGCACATGACATTGGCACAGTTGTACGACTGTGTGCATTGGCACAGTTGTATGACTGCGTGCATAGTACTAGTGTGTGGAATGTGATGAATGACCAAGGTTGTATTTGAAGATCTTTTCACAAATCATTTACTCCAATAAATGTGAAATGCTAAGTGGAATATATAGCTAAGCACAGATCTGTATGTGAGGGCCACCAGACATACACAACCAGAGAAAAAGTACAATTCACTAGCTGAATGTTTGTCGCACACATTACCACCTTGTCACCATAACCATCAACCACAGTATACATGCAAACATTACTCAATTACTGTTCTAAGGAGGGCAGCACATCTGTGTGCTCTCTATGGCTAATAACACAGATTCAATGGGCCATGACAACATCACAGGTTGCCTACAGCATGAAGCAATACATGGAACTACAAAACATGGTTGGATACATACTTCAACACAGTCTCAAGATGAACTATGTTAGGGTGTACATTAGCCTGCATTCTTCTGACTGTGGGAGAGGGGGCATCACCTGATGTATGCATGTATAGACAAAACCTGGCTCTCCTAATCTGTGAGGTAAACCAACGAGTCATCATGGACCTTCTCTAAAAGGACACAGGTAATTTCCCAACTGTTTACCAAACTCATGTTTGATTTGTTTAGGATACATCATGTCTGTTACATCCATTTGATGTTCTCAAGAAGGTCAACAAGGGCATGCATGGTGACAACACTATCATTCTGCATAACTTGACCTGGGCAAGGCACTTGATACAAATCCACACTGAGGTATTAATGAGAAACTGTCACAAATGGCCATAAACACCTTCATCACCAAGGGGGTAGGCCACTGGATCACATATATAACAGATAAATATGTTGAAATGTGTGAAATAACCTATATCTAGAATGCAGTGATCAGGTCCATACCTTGAGACTCTGTGCTAGGCCTTTTCCTGTTCATTATATTAGTCTCAGATGTCAAGACTGACTTACACATCCTTTTTTCAACCAGCTTTGTGGAGGACTGCAGATTGTGGACAATCAATGAATCCAAGTGTGGTATTGGTATAATACAGACAGTATCAATGAACATAAATGATTGTTGTCACAATCATAATGACACAGTTGATGAGCAAAAAGCATGGAGAGATTAGTTATGTTTTAAAAGCAAATGCAAAAGCTAATTATAACATAGACAGCACACTCCTATGAGCAGATCAGCTGGAATGTGACCTGTGTACTCAAGTAGATGGTATGTGGAATGTCCACCAACTTGTGCCCACAGCGGTGGCTACTTCCTTGTATGTAGCATGACTCCTGAGTATTTGCAGGACATCCACATCAAAGGGCATTATAGTTCCATAGTTCTCAGCTTTCATCTCACTAATAATGGAGTAAAATGCACCCTTTTTCATGTACCTCCCAACACATCTTCCACGGATAAGTCACTCAAGTGTACTACATTTGCCATTGTGAGTTCCCACACATCTTATCAGACAAATCTAAGTATTTTTTTATTGCATAACCAATCGTGGTTGATGGTGCAGAACACCAATCAAGGTGTTATACAAGATGCGTATGAGATACGTGTTCCTGTGATGCACAGAGTAAATACATAGCTGAATGACAACATTGATGGCACGGGTTACATTTGTGACACTGTGGATTGTGCCATATATATGCCATGCATACCTGTCAATTAGCCAGGATTGCCCATAATCTAAAATACAGGTGCAACAGTGTCTCTTCTAACATCTTCAGAAGATGTTAAATTTTGAGGAAGGTGAGCTTGATTCCCCTCATAGATTGCTGACAAATCATCACAGGTGTACAAGTGTGTTCTTGCAAAACCATCTGTAATCGCTCATGACCACATATGTTATGTCAAAGACATGGGATTAATGGTGGTATTATGATGATATTGTCCATGGTTATGCATCCTTCTGTATACTGTTGTCCATGAGCCTGCTGCTGTGTGTCCTTCTTGGTTGAGACCTATGCTGACATAATGTTCATATTCAGACAACTCATTTTGCACAGCTTCACAATATGCACCTATCCTCTATTGTATATACCATCCTTGTTACATGCCCTCACCATTGATCATGTCAGTTCATGTCAGGATACTTATATCACAAATAATCCTCTTCATTGATATGTCAACATGTGTGGCAGTCACATAATATACAACAACAGTATGATGATATGACTATATCCACACAAGAGGTGTACACAGCAGTGCATACTATATTATGTACATATATGATTACTGCTCATGCTGCAACTGTCTTTCCTTTGTGGTGTATGTATATTGACATGCCCTCATCTGCTGTACATTATCAACATATTTCACCGGTCCTATTCCCCTTTGTTTATTCCTACAATTCATCTGTGTGTCTGTTTTCAATACACACATTTCCCCAGAATAATTATATATAAGTCAGTCTATGTACCCTTGTTGATTACCACCAAAGCATTTACTCTCCATGCCTAAAGCATTTTGCATAGTACTCTCCACTGAATAAACATGCTTATAATATGTTATAACTTTATTATTTGCCTTATATTAAGCCCTGGTAATCATTGTGGCTGTCTGCACAATCACTTAGAACAAGTTTGCCCATGGGTAAACATGTCTACTACTTTACATGTTTTCCTGGATGGCAACACTGTTGATAACTATGAAACTGTGCTTGTATTTGTGTAAGTGTTATGCACACTATGCATATGCAATTACCACTGCTGCTCATCATACAAACATGTAAACTCCATGTAGGCATCACTCTAAGTCCACAGAGAGTTTATTGAATCCCCAGGCATGTCTAGCTTTCAGAAGCTTCAATTGCTTACTGGATGAGAAGTTGGAACAATTATCTACATGGTCTTGGTTCAGTTTTGTCCGGCTTGTGATGCCTCTGAACATCTTTACTCCTCAGCATACTCTTTAAATTGAGGACTGAGGTCATCTCATTATTATTTACTATTACATCTAACAATGGTACAATCATCTCCCCTGATAACCAAACTAAGCTCCTAGGGGTAATAATAGATACTAACCTCAAATTTGATGCACATATAGACCACACTATTACGTCCACCAATAAAAAAATTGGATCCCTCTACAAGGCCAAACCTTTCCTAACCCCTTTTGCTAGGTGTGCTATTGCCCGAACCCATCTTCTCTCCACTCTCCTTTATGCCTCACCAGTATTTACAAACCTTTCTAAAGCTAACCTCAGCAAACTATCTTCCTGTTACTACCATATAGCTATATTCACCACAGGTATGGCATACAGGACACACCAATGAAAAAATCTAACTGAACTTGACAGGCTGGAATTTCCTTCCCTACTAAAGCTTAGCCAGCTCACAGTAGCTCACAAAATACTCAATCATCTGGACAATACTCCAAGCCTTAAGAGCATTATTAGCCCACGTAATGCTATCAGGCCACTTCATTCATCCAACAAGCTATCAGTCCGAATCTTAAAATTCAATAACACAGCAGGTGATTCCCTGTTTGTTAACTCAGTGGGTAAAATTTGGAACCTTCTTCCTGCAAATCTTACCCAAGAGCTATCTCTCAAGTTGGTGTACTTAGGTAGGTGTTCTAATCTCACTGTGGTCATTTGGTGTGTGTGTATGTCTAGTCAAAAGAGCATAACTGTGTATCCTACAATCAGCAATATAATCCCACGGAGTACAGATATGTTGACAGTTGTATATGACTACCCATCCATTTCATTCAGACTTCCCAAGATCTTCTCTCAAACATCCAGTGATGATGACATCTACTATAAATCATCCAGTAAGAGTGCAAAAGTCAGACTTGTGTTATGGTGCTTCCATTAAATAGTGCGTTGTCTAGTCAGTGTACTTAGGTAGTGGTTCTAATCTCACTCTGGTCAACCTTTTTGTGTGTGTGTGTGTGTGTGTGTGTGTGTGTGTGTGTGTGTGTGTGTCTGTTCACTTTGTTGTTATTCAAATGACCATTTTACACCAGCATGAGGGACACTGCTACTACCAACTTATTCTCACCAGACATTGCTTATGTCATCAGCTATTTCTCCCCAGGCCTCTACTGAAAATGGACCTGTATCCAGTTGGACTTTCCCGGTTAACAAATGTAAAATAAATAAAATAAAATGGCATAATAATGGCTAGGATTTCATATGTTGTTGGTCATCAGCCTAATAATGTCCTATGACCCTATGAATAGTTGACATGTCAATGTTGCTGTCATTGATATGTGCTGTATTGAGTTGTGGATGTACAGTATGGCTACAAGAGGGTATTACACTCTGTGATGTGAGATAATGTATTGATGGCCATTGCTGCCATGCCATTACATGCTCCTTCTATAACAGGTATAGTAATATGCCTCCTGAGACCTGTTGACATGGTATGACACACTTTTATGTATATTATTGGCATATTAGGATGTGTTGTTGAAGTGGAGCAGATCAACCTTCTGCACAGTTTACATTCAGCCATCACAGTGACACTTGCAGTATGGCACAGGTGTTTATGTGTCTACATACCATCATTAAATTCATATTGATTACATGGTCACATAATGCTTGTCTCATACACATGCTGTTATGCTGCAATATACTCAACCAGTGTATCATATGTTTACATTAAATTGCAACCTTGTGGAATTTGTTGTATGCGCAGTTGTGTTGCTACATCCAAGGATTGTTGAGGTGGTCATAAGCACCATTGTTTGACTATTACCATTTGTGTCGGGAAATGCTCTGCATGAACCACAAACAACTGATCTCTAATGTGTCCTGATACAGCATCAGGCTGCTCAGACTCAGCTTGCCCATGAAACAGATATAGGCATATGCTGTGTAATTAATGTAAGCACATGACATTGGCACAGTTGTACGACTGTGTGCATTGGCAGAATTGTATGACTGTGTGCATTGTACTAGTGTGTGGAATGTGATGAATGACCAAGGTTGTATTTGAAGATCTTTTCACAAATCATTTATTCCAATAAATGTGAAATGCTAAGTGGAATATATAGCTAAGCACAGATCTGTATGTGAGGGCCACCAGACATACACAACCAGAGAAAAAGTACAATTCACTAGCTGAATGTTTGTCTCACACATTACCACCTTGTCACCATAACCATCAACCACAGTATACATGCAAACATTACTCAGTTACTGTTCTAAAGAGGGCAGCACATCTGTGTGCTCTCTATGGCTAATAACACAGATTCAATGGGCCATGACAACATCACAGGTTGCCTACAGCATGAAGCAATACATGGAACTACAAAACATGGTTGGATACATACTTCAACACAGTCTCCAGATGAACTATGTTAGGGTGTACATCAGCCTGCATTCTTCTGACTGTGGGAGAGGGGGCATCACCTGATGTATGCATGTATAGACAAAACCTGGCTCTCCTAATCTGTGAGCTAAACCAACGAATCATCATGGACCTTCTCTAAAAGGACACAGGTAATTTCCCAACTGTTTACCAAACTCATGTTTGATTTGTTCAGGATACATCATGTCTGTTACATCCATTTGATGTTCTCAAGAAGGTCAACAAGGGCATGCATGGTGACAACACTATCACCCTGCATAACTTGACCTGGGCAAGGCATTTGATACAAATCCACACTGAGGTATTAATGAGAAACTGTCACAAATGGCCATAAACACCTACATCACCAAGGGGGTAGGCCACTGGATCAAATATATAACAGATACATATGTTGAAATGTGTGAAATAACCTATATCTAGAGTGCAGTGATCAGGTCCATACCTTGAGACTCTGTGCTAGGCCTTTTCCTGTTCATTATATTAGTCTCAGATGTCAAGACTGACTTACACATATTTTTTCAACCAGCTTTGTGGAGGACTTCAGATTGTGGACAATCAATGAATCCAAGTGTGGTATTGGTATAATACAGACAGTATCAATGAACATAAATGATTGTTGTCACAGTCATAATGACACAGTTGATGAACAAAAAGCATGGAGAGATTAGTTATGTTTTAAAAGCAAATGCAAAAGCTAATTATAACATAGACAGCACACTCCTATGAGCAGATCAGCTGGAATGTGACCTGTGTACTCAAGTAGATGGTATGTGGAATGTCCACCAACTTGTGCCCACAGCGGTGGCTACTTCCTTGTATGTAGCATGACTCCTGAGTATTTGCAGGACATCCACATCAAAGGGCATTATAGTTCCATAGTTCTCAGCTTTCATCTCACTAATAATGGAGTAAAATGCACCCTTTTTCATGTACCTCCCAACACATCTTCCACGGATGAGTCACTCAAGTGTACTACATTTGCCATTGTGAGCTCCCACACATCTTATCAGACAAATCTAAGTATTTTTTTATTGCATAACCAATCGTGGTTGATTGTGCAGAACACCAATCAAGGTGTTATACAAGATGCGTATGAGATACATGTTTCTGTGATGCACAGAGTAAATACATAACTGAATGACAACATTGATGGCACGGGTTACATTTGTGACACTGTGGATTGTGCCATATATATTCCATGCATACCTGTAAATTAGCCAGGATTGCCCATAATCTAAAATACAGGTGCAACAGTGTCCCTTCTAACATCTCCAGAAGATGTTAAATTTTGAGGAAGGTGAGCTTGATTCCCCTCATAGATTGCTGACAAATCATCACAGGTGTACAAGTGTGTTCTTGCAAAACCATCTGTAATCACTCATGACCACATATGTTATGTCAAAGACATGGGATTAATGGTGGTATTATGATGATGTTGTCCATGGTCATGCGTCCTTCTGTATACTGTTGTCCATGAGCCTGTTGCTGTGTGTCCTTCTTGGTTGAGACCTATGCTGACATAATGTTCATATTCAGACAACTCATTTTGCACAGCTTCACAATATGCACCTATCCTCTATTGTATATACCATCCTTGTTACATGCCCCCTCCATTGATCATGTCAGTTCATGTCAGGATACTTATATCACAAAGAATCCTCTCCATTGATATGTCAACATGTGTGGCAGTCACATAATATACAACAACAGTGTGATGATATGACTATATCCACACAAGAGGTGTACACAGCAGTGCATACTATATTATGTACATATATGATTACTGCTCATGCTGCAACTGTCTTTTCTTTGCGGTGTATGTATATTGACATGCCCTCATCTGCTGTACATTAACAACATATTTCACCTGTCCTATTCCCCTTTGTTTATTCCTACAATTCATCTGTGTGTCTGTTTTCAATACACACATTTCCCTAGAATAATTATATATAAGTCAGTCTATGTACCCTTGTTGATTACCACCAAAGCATTTATTCTCCATGCCTAAAGCATTTTGCACAGTACTCTCCACTGAATAAACATTCTTATAATATGTTATAACTTTATTATTTGCCTTATATTAAACCCTGGTAATCATTGTGGCTGTCTGCACAATCACTTAGAACATGTTTGCCCACGGGTAAACATGTCTACATAAATGCAGGTGTTTGTGCTACTTTACACATTTTCCTGGATGGCAACACTGTTGATAACTATGAAACTGTGCTTGTATTTGTGTAAGTGTTATGCACACTATGCATATGCAATTACCACTGCTGCTCATCATCCAAACATTTAAACTCCATGTAGGCGTCAAGTCCACAGAGAGTTTATTGAAGCCTCAGGCATGTCTAGCTTTCAGATGCTTCAATTGCTTAGTGGATGAGAAGTTGGAACAATTATCTACATGGTCTTGGTTCAGTTTTGTCCAGCTTGTGATGCCTCTGAACATCTTTACTCCTCAGCATAATCTTTAAATTGAGGACTGAGGTCATCTCATTATTATTTATTATTACATCTAACAATGGTACAATCATCTCCGCTGATAACCAAACTAAGCTCCTAGGGGTAATAATAGATACTAACCTCAAATTTGATGCGCATGTAGACCACACTATTAAGTCCACCAATAAAAAAATAGGATCCGTCTACAAGGCCAAACCTTTCCTAACCCCTTTTGCTAGGTGTGCTATTGCCCAAACCCATCTTCTCTCCACTCTCCTTTATGCCTCACCAGTATTTACAAACCTCTCTAAAGCTAACCTCAGCAAACTATCTTCCTGTTGCTACCATATAGCTATATTCACCACAGGTATGGCATACAGGACACACAACTGAAAAAATCTAACTGAAATTGACAGGCTGGAATTTCCTTCCCTACTAAAGCTTAGCCAGCTCACAGTAGCTCACAAAATACTCAACCATCTGGACAATACCCCAAGCCTTAAGAGCATTATTAGCCCACATAATGCTATCAGGCCACTTCATTCATCCAACAGCTATCAGTCCAAACCTTAAAATTCAATAACACAGCAGGTGATTCCCTGTTTGTTAACTCAGTGGGTAAAATTTGGAACCTTCTTCCTGCAAATCTTACCCAAGAGCTATCTCTTCCCCTATTTAAAAAAGGCCTCAAAAATACTTAAGAGCTAACTGGCTCTGCCCTTGCCTAAACCCTGACTAACTCAGTCTAACATTTGGTCTTTCCTTAGCTAGTAGACTATCAGCAAGCAGATACTCCACTCATCTGATGTCATATCTTAATGAACAGTTATGCCTGCTGAGTTTATCATTTCTCTATACTGTTGTTTCCCTAATGTGCTCTAAATTTGTGAAATGATTCTAGCTCATATTTTTTTCACTGTGTTAACATTTAGCATATGTCTATGTGTTCCAACTGTGGTGAACTATCTGATATATTGCATCTTTTTCCTTTGCTCTCTTGGAATATTATTGTACTATTACTATTATTATTATTGTGGAGATTTTCTCACCGGGCCTCCACTGAAAATGGACATGTATCCGGTCGGACTATCCCAGTCAACAAATGAAAAATAAAAATAAAAATAAATAAGGCATCAGGCATTGATTCTAGTAGATGTAAAGTGTTCAGACCTAAAATGCTAACTGAAATCCACATTAGCATCTATTAGCCTCTCCATGTAAGTCTAATCTTCTAATGTTATTTAGCTGCCCTTTTATGCCTACAAGAACCTTACCCAGTGATCCCCAATGTGTGCCTCTTTGTTACATTTGATTCCCCATGAGGTGTGAGCCAGGCATACCTCAACTACATAAGATCCTTGCTGCACATTTCATTTCTTCATTCAGGGCCAGATTAGAGCACTCATTCTGCAAAAATAGGAGCAGGCATTACAGAGTGGGTCCGAGCAGTAACCCACCAGTCCTAATCCCTCATTTTAGCTGGATGGCTGACTTGCAATGGCTTCTTAGAAGGAGTGATATGAATGATTCCACTCCTATCATCCCTAACTCAGTAGTGCATGCACTGCTTTACAGTGCATGTCTGCCCATCCTTTCCCATGGATGACTACTTAGTCTCCAGTAGGTGCTAACAATATGGCAGGTCATAGCTCTTACAACCCCCACAAACAGGACAACAGCCATCCGAGCCCATCATCCCCTTCTTGGCTGTCCAGCAACCATGCTGTTAATCAAATAAGGTTCTCCAAGGACATAATCATGGCCTCATATACAAAAGAGTCAGGACAGAGTTAAAGTTTATAAACAACTTTTGCAAGCTCACACCCCTGTATGTCTGACCCTTGGATTAATGGTTAAAAGCACACTTTAAATAATTCATCATAAACAGTGAATGAATAACTAGAATAAAAATATTGTAAATAATTAAAAAGAAATTAAAGTACTCTACAGAAACTAACACAATAACAGTAGGAGCACAGTAATAGTGTTAAGTACAAAACAGTGTAATATCAGACATATAAAAAAAAATGCCAATGTAATCCACAAAAGTGTTTTGTATGATAATTAATAAAACCATATAGTAAACCAGTATATAACTACATGATTCACATTCAGAAAGAGTTCCATATTAACTTTAGCCACTCCTGGAGAGACATGATTGTAAAAGGACATTTGAAAATATAGAATATAGAATATATCCCCTAAGCCTTAGGTTGGCTCTTAAATAGGCAGCTTTTTTTTTTCCTTCTCTTTTGTGTGGTTACTTTGTGACTTTATTTTTAGTTCCACTGTCTGTTGATGGGCCTTCCACAAATTTTTCTGCAAGACTACAGCTTTGCATTTTGTTGTCATTTGTTGTGGACTTTTCAGTGGCAGGGCTAGCTCGCCACCTGGTGGTGTAAACATTAGCTCTTGATGATTGCCACTGCTGAAGTAATACCCTGACCCCATGTACAAAAATGGGAAAAGGGGGTTGTGGATGGATGGATGTTGTAGACTTTTGTTATGCATTATCTAATATCACCATATCTCCTGACTCCTCTAATCCTCTTCTTTCAGGATTGCATAAGACGTATGTCTAGAAATTGTGAAAATGTTGTTACCTTCTATGGGAGAATGGTAGGTCTCTTAATTTTCCCTTCAAGACTGACTTTGCTACTCAATCTGTTTTGATCAACCATACTTGTTGAACTTGGGATTGTGGCAAACTTTTCAGGCCTTGTTACATGTTAGGAGCTCCCTTTCTCCATTTCTGCATTGTAGCACTATCTCAGTGAGCCAAAGTCCTCCATTGTAAGACAAAAAAAAAAACTAGAAATAACATGTACAGATATGTCAGTATAGCTACAGGTGACACAAAATGACATTTTTCTGATCTGTGAACCAAACTGGCAGAAATCTTTGAGCTGGCAATTCTTTCTTTTTTTTTCCATAATAAATTTTTATTGAAATATATTTTCCAAAAACATTACAAAAATACAATAAACATCACACACATAATACACTATAACTACTACAAACCATTTATACAATATCTACATGAAATGCTTCCTATATTTAATATATTCCTAAAATCAGTATCATGCTAATATAATATTGAAGACCTTTTCCCATATTTTCGGGTTATTAATATTTTTGTTAGTTTGTTTCAGAAGTAATTTATGTGCTAGTATATGCTTTATAGCCACAAGCTTAAAATTATTCCATGATGTCTTATGTGGTTCTAGCCAATTTGTGGCTATATAGAGTTTCATCAGCAAAAAATATTCATACAAATAATAGTTTGCGATCTGGAAAGCTCTCTTGGAGGAATGTGTAGAATCATAAATTCCCATGACAGTGTAGAACTTTGATAACCCATCTTTTGCAGTTGTACTTTAAGAGAGTTCCAAAGTTTATATAATGCATTTACAACTCCAGAACATATGAAGAAGATCCGCTGTTTGATCTGCACAGTATGGACAAATTGGAGAATTCCTAGGGTTAAATTTATGTAATCTAAGATGTGTGTAATATGCATTGTTCCAAATCATCAATTGCGTGTACATCAGTTTTTGAAAAGAAACTGATTTCCTAGTTATATCAATTGCTTTTAATATCTGATTGTCTGTTACTGTTACTTTTTTTACCCAATACTCTGAAAGCAAAATTTTGTCCTGAAATTTCAAATCCTTAATTAATTTATATGCAGTTGCTATAAATTTAGTGTCTTGTTGGGTAGCTTGCCACAATTCAGAGCACTTATCCACAAATCCGGCTGCAGGTTTAAAGTTCCTAAAGTAGCTCAAGGCAAGTTCTTTAACTTGTCTCATTATAACAATGTAACTTCTAGGTAGATTCACTTCCTGTCTAATTTGTAAAGCCGATAAGTCAAGTTTATTAAAAACATCAAATAGATTCAGATTAAGTATTAATGGAAATTTGCTGAGATCGATCAGCTGATTATTTAGTTTAAAATTAGGATTCCTGTGGAAAGGTTGAAGAACCATCATATATTGCAATAAATCTACGGACTGAAATAAAGTTTGCAAAGATGAGACACAGGTTATTATGTGGTCCATGACCCCATATTTTATCAGACTAATTTTGTCCATAAAGGGCAATGCTTTAGGATTTATTTTCCTATCCAAAATATGCTTATGATTCAAGACCACCCAAGTTGGTATCCATTTTGTATTCGTTACATCATAATTAGCAATTCTTAAAATTTTATTAGCATTTACAATCAAATAATATGCTTCAAAGTTTGGTAGCTCAAGTCCCCCTCTTGTTTTAGGGGTCATTAATTTCTCATAAGATATTCTAGTTCTTTTTGGTTCCAGATAAATTTAGCTAGATCTTTATGCATTTGTTTAAAACTGTTTTTGAAATTGATAATTGGGCAGACCTAAATATGTATAACATTCGTGGTAGTATATTCATTTTCACTATTGATACTTTTGCTAATACCGGTAGTTTTAAATTCTTCCATCTGTCACAATCAGCTATTATGTGTTCCCATACTCGTTTAACATTATTGTTATAAAAGTCCTTATTATCCGTAGAGAAGTTGATACCCAAATATTTAATATTTTCTTTTCATGTTAACTTCCCCATCAGGGCCATTAGTGAAAAAGGTTTTGGGGTTATTAATGGGAAGATATTCGTTTTCTGTAAGTTAATTTTATAATTAGAAACTACTGAAAATTCGTTTATGAGCTTTAATATCTTTTCACTGTCTGAAATTGGGGTTGTACAATAAATAATAAGATCATCGCTAATGCTGACATTAATATTTTATTCCTATAAATTATTGGTGCATTATGATACAAATTTTGCTTGATATATAAAAATAGGGGTTCTAGATATAGGTTAAACAATAAGGGGGATATGGGACAACCCTGACGAGTACCATTTTTAATCTGTATTCTGTTAGAATAAGTCCTATTGATGTATAGCGTAGTGTATGGATTACTATATAATATTTGTAGTATCTGAATGAATTCTTGGGGCAAGTTAAAATAGGGTAACACATCAAACAAAAAATTTATGTCTACTCTATCAAATGCTTTCTGGGCATCTATTATAAGAGCATAGATATTAAAGTTGTCTTTAGCATACGTCATCATATTATGCAGTGTAAGTGTGTTATCGCTGGTTTGTCTAGTTGCCATAAATCCAGCTTGTTCCTTAGAAATTAGATATATCAAAACCTTCTTTAGTCTCGATGCTATAATTGATGTTAAAATTTTCATATCCACATTCATTAGTGCTATTGGTCTGTAATTATCTGGGTTAAGGGGATCCGAATTGGTTTTATGTATGAAAATTGTTTTTGACGCATTGAGGTGGGGGTCACTAATTTTATTTTTAGTTATATAATTAAATACATGAGACAATTCTTTTCCCAAACTATCAGCAAACTCTTTGTAAAATTCAGCTGTAATACCATCAGGCCCTGGCGACTTATGTACTTTCATATGTTGAATTGTATATACTATTTCTTCTTTAGAAATAGGTTTAATCAGGTCACTTTGCAGGCTCTCTTCTAATTCTGGAAAGTTAATTTTTGCAGAAAACTTTTATTCTGGTTATGTAGAGACCTATCAGTTTGCCCCTCATACACCTTAGTATAGATTTTCCCAAAAACATCAACAATATCCTCAGTTTTAGAATATATTGTGTCGTTATACTGAATTTCTGAAATATATCCAGTTGTTTTTGATTGACTTATAATCCTTGCCAGTGCTTTTGATGGTATTTGAACATTATTAGCATATTTCACTAAACACCTATGTTCTTGAAGTGTTAATTTATTATTATGAAGCAAAAAGAGATCCCTTTGAAGTTTCAACATTTCCTCCTCAGTTTGAGCGTTAAAATTCTGAATCAGCTCATTATCAAGTTGTTTTATTCTTATTTCTAGTTTTTGAATATCACTATTATGAATTTTCTTATAATATGAGGCTTTTTGTATAAGAAATCCTCTAATATGAGCTTTAGCTGTCGCCCATTCAATGTCAGGGGTATGTTTTTGGAGCTTCAAGCTATCTGTAAATTCTTTCAAATATTTTATAATTCCATCTGCTATCTCTTTTTTACTTAAAAGATTTGGGTTGAGTGACCAATTATAACCCCTATGCCTTCTTGTGTCTTTTAAATCTTTAGAAAATTTTAACAAAATTTTTGAGTGATCTGATAGATGACGAGTATGCATAACCACCACTGGTTCTAAATTCGTTAGTGCTTTAGATATAAAAAAGTAATCTATTCTAGCCCACATTTTGTGGCATGGTGAATAGAAGGTATATTTATTTGCATTGTTAATATCTTGTGAATAAGAAAAGGGGTCATATAATTGAAAATCTTCCTTAAAATCATTTAATGCTATCCCGGCCTGCTTATTAAATGCTCTCTGTGGACAAGACCTATCCAACTTTGGATTTTGATAGGTATTTCAGTCCCCACCCACAACAAAATAATAACCATCATATTGTGTTAATATTGGATATAATGATGCTATGAAACTGTGTTGATCATTGCATGGGGCATATATATTCAAAAGTAGGATAGGTTTATCAAATGCATTATCTGATAAAATCACATAACACCATCGCCCATTTGGATCCACTTTGGAGTCTAAAATCCTATCTTTGTATTGGGTTTTGATAATTATAGCCACTCCCGCACTGTTTGTCTTACCTTCTGATGTCACTAGCTCTCTAATCCAGTTCTTTTTTCTAATATCATTCCATTGTTCATTAATCAAATGTGTTTCCTGTAGAAATACAAACAGTGCTTTGTCCTGTAATAATATGTGTAGCAACAGCTTTCTCTTCTTCAAGTTCTGGAGCCCTTTAACATTCCATGAGTTCAACTCCCACATTCACAGGTCTTGGTATCAAATAACAATATAAGAGGGGAATTATGAAATTGACATGTATCGACTGTACACTATATCTAATCTGGAAGCATTTCCTACATCCCGTCCCTAACCAGCGCTTACCCACTTTACCCCTGGACCAGGATTTATATAGGTCTTGTATAAGAGAAAATATAAACAAGGTTAAACACACCAACACATTGAAAAACTTCAGGTAATAACATTTAAAACATTTCCTAAACATACAACCTATATATTCTAGCATATCTACATCAAAGTCTAAACTACACATTCCCTACCAAACACCGCTACTTAACAACAGCTTTGGTTTAACTATTAGTTAAACAAATCTCATTTCTAAGGTTATTACTGTGTAAAGGAAAGTTTTAGTAGATTGGGTACTTATTTTATCCTACCTTAAGTATCTGTTTTGTTGCAATCATTATGTACATAAACTTTTTACAGAAGAGAGGAGAGAGAAAAAAAAAAAAAAATACATCCTACATTTTAGATCTGTACCCTACACAGTGCCTGCCACTCACTGCATATAGTAAAAAAAACAATTTTGGTTCACACCTATAAAAGAAGAAAAAAACAGTAAAAGTACATGTTATTATGTGCTTTAAGTACATACTGTAATGTTATTTAGTTATAAAAAGAACATTATCATATTATTTTCAGTTCTCTTTGTCTTTTCAAGCCAGGAAACCATCAGAAATACTCACGACAAGGGACCTCTTTCACAGCAGGACCACAAGAAGTATTACATCCAAAAAACACGAAAATGGAAGGTACAAAAGGCAACTGATAACCAAAAAAGTGTACCAAGTACCCAGCGTCAGTGAAAGCGTTTATTCCAGCAAGACAGTAAGGCAGCAGAAACCAATTTAATACGTAGTCACCAAATTAATTCACGTTTCGTCAGTAACTTCATCAGCATACAGTAAAAACTGTTTCTGTATGCTGACGAAGTTACTGACGAAACGTGAATTAATTTGGTGACTACGTATTAAATTGGTTTCTGCTGCCTTACTGTCTTGCTGGAATAAACGCTTTCACTGACGCTGGGTACTTGGTACACTTTTTTGGTTATAAGTATTACATCCAAATCAACACTCTCAGTTGAAATCCAGGCATTTCCTGTTTACCACACAATGGAAATAGACCTTGGAGGCCATAAAAGTCTGGAAACCAGACAGCAGACCCTCAGATTAGCATAAACAAACAGTTTTATTGCTTTTTCAAAGGCCTGAACAGTTTAGTGAAGAAACAAAGGATTAGAAAAGCCTTGAGGTAAAATACATGCTGGATCTGACTACAGGAACATGCCAGTCTCAATTGAAGTTCTTTTCAGCCCTCTGATGCAGGCAGAACTTTAAAAACTTTCAGAAACACTTCTTTTGCCTGATTTTTATTGGAAACAGAATATTTAGTGCCATCCACCATAAATGTAAGCATATTGGGGTATTTCATCTGGAATTTAATTTGTTTATCAATCAGAAATTTACAGTAAGCAGATAAAGACTGTCTAGCCTGCCTTACTTGTAATGGTAAATCTTGAGCCAGAAATATTTTAACATTTTTCCACATAACATAGCCACCATTTTTTTTTTTGCAGTAAACAGTATTTTGCTAACATCTTGAAAGTTCAATATCTTAACATATACAGGTCTAGGCATAATAGAAGCTTGTACCTCTCTCAGCTCTGTGTGCCCTTTCTATTACAATCTGTTTCACCCCATCAGCATCATTTAACAGTATTTCAAATATTTGTGTTATGGCTGGTATTAGCTCTACATACTGGATGTTTTCAGGGATTCCTCTTATAATAATATTATTTCTTCTAGACCTTGCTTCTAAATCAATAAGTTTATTTTGCATGGCTTGTACATCCACATCACATACCTTTGATTTTTTCTCCAGCATGTCAATTTTGTCCTCTATTTCAGAAATTCTGGTCTCAGTTTTGTCCATTCTCTGAAGCAATTGATTGCATAAAACTCCAAATGTTTGTATTTGTGAGGTCAAGTCCTTTAGAGCTTCCTGTATAGGTAGTAAAGCATGTTTGATATCCTCCATGTTTAGTGGCTGATCAGTCCTGGATCTAGTTTCTGGTTTCTGTTGTTCCTGCTGTCTAGTAATCCTTTGTTTTTTCGCAGTTCCATCCTTTACTGGCGACTGTAGTTCTGACAACTTTGTCTTAGTAGTAGTTGTTTCCATGGTTCTTCCTTGTTGCAAGATTTTTCTTTCCCCAAGCAGAAAGGCAGAATAAAGAAAGCACACGGTCCTTTGTTTGTTTCTCTCTTCAGAGAAAAGTAATCACTTGTAATCCTGATGGATAAATACTTTTTTTTTCCCACTTTTTTAACTGATTTTAGATTAGGTCAGTATAAATGCAACTTTTTATCATCAATTTGATGTTTAAACCTCCTGATATCCACTCAGATCAGAGATTTTCCTCGGGTTAATTGAAGAGCTGCAGTTTAGCAGTGTTTACAGCATGGCAGCCATCTTTGAATCGAGCTGGCAATTCTTTCTAATTACACATCTATCAAGACGCCCTCTCCACATCAAGCAGAGTACCTCTTTACCCCTTTTTAAGCACAGCCTGGATAACTGGATGGGAAACAGAAAACATATCTCTGGGATTCAACCCATGTCCCTGATGGACAGGGGCATCAGGTACTGATTTGTCTAAACATGGGCTAAACTCTTGGCTATGCTTATAAGGGCCTCAGGGCCAGTATCTTAGTAACTTCCTATGATATGTGCAAACCCCCTTCTCTGTTGAGTCAGTGACATGAATTTGTCTAAATGGACTCTCCCAGTACAGGCACAGAGTTTTAAGGAATACCATTTAGACAGTAACCATTGACTATATACAAAGTTAAATAATATGAATATTGCTGTCTTCAGGTTTTATTTGATCTTCTTTGGTGGTGTCAGAGTTAATTTTACTCTCTCCCTTACTGTCTCTCACTCTCTCTCTCTTTCTATCTCTGCATGAAATGTTGGGAAAATTTAGTTGCAAGTCCCATCATACCTGTAAACCTCTTAGAGCAAGATATCTGGACAAAGTCATAAATAATGGGGGTAAAAGGTCCCAAAAATGTGGACACTTTTTTAAATATAGCTCTTACAAACTTAAATAATGAATTTTTCTGAAGGGTATAAAGTCTAAAACTCAAATGTCTGTCATTATTTTCCGACTTCAATCCTCAATGATTTGCCAGTGATTTGCCAGAAAACCACAATTTTATGAGAAACAGACCAAAAATATGAGGCATAAATCTGAACTTATAGGTTCATAGGTTCATAGGTTGGTACTAGGCTATCGGCCCTAGAGCCTATACAAGCCTAGCCATAACAATTCCCTGGCTATTTCATCCCACAATATTTACTTCCCTGGACCTCTGTCTAGCAGTGCGACTGATGTGATCCCCGGGGTGAATTTCCTATCTCCCATCCAGTCATCAAGGTTGCTTTTGAAGAGGGCCAAAGATATGCTCTGCTTGACATGTATGGGCTGTCTTTTCCAGAGTCTGGGTAGTCTCTGGGTCAAGAACCTATCCAGAGCACTGGAAAGCATATTATAAAGCATGTTATGTCAAATAATATCAGGTGAGAATGGGTGAGGAAAGAAAGAGGGACTAAGAAGCTGCTTGTTAATGTATTTACAATGGAGGAAGTCTTTCCCATCAGAATCCAATGGGTTGGGATGGATGATGTCCGGAAATAAGAGAGACCCCCATGGTGAGGCAAAAGTTATCAACTGCCAGTCAGTTTTCAAGTACACAGAATCAGGGAGCATAGAGAGAAAGTGTCCAAATAGGGAGTGACAGTTTGTCAAGGGATCAGAATGATTTATCCCATGGTATGGAATCGGAAGGCTAGGAGAAGAGAATGTAGTTGGGGATTAGGATGAGATAATTAAGGGCCATAAGGATAAAACATGCTATGTACTAAATTAATAGTAGGAACATTGGGGTGGGGGGCTTGTACCTAATAAAACAGAAAAAGGATAAGCCAGATGATACTATATATATATAGAGAGAGAGAGACAGGCTATTCGTATGAAAACGTTAAGTAAGGCCACTCAGAGCATGAAGAATTGTAAACCAGGAAGACCAGATAGCTTCCTAAATGGGTTTATGAATGATAAGGAAAAATAGTGCATGAGCTGGGAGAAGAGTCTAATGGAAAATGGAGGACAAGAGACCTCAGTGACCATATAGGGTATATAACCTCAAATGCTTATGAACTGTCTATGGGAGGTTGCAGGTCAGCATATCATATGATGCCCCTTCAAGAGAGAGAAAGAGAGAGGGTTCAATCTATGACTAAAGACATCATGCGGGTCATTTAATAGCCCAGCATATCTGGACTGTTTGGAAACTATTCTCAAACTATGCAGTGTCACAAGTGTGACGTTGTCCCTTCTCTGGGCTAGCAATTAAGGAGACTCAATCCCCACCACTGACTCCAGTGAGGATGGTCACTAAGACTAAAAATGGATTCACAAAGTATTTTCAGATTCAGCTCCCTACACCAAGCACAATTTCCCTTAAAAGCACACAGAGACCACTCTCCAGATTTGGGGCTGGACTCTTTTACTCTCTCCAGGCTAACACAAAACTCCACACTGACCACTTTGGAGCTCTGTGTCCTTGTTCCCAGCAGGTGACACACACATTTAAGTATTTGAGTTTTACACACACACATGCACACCTGGGAAGAGCTAGTACAGATTTACTAGCTGTGCCCTTTTCTGCCCAGACTCTGAGGTAATTTAGCTGACAGCAGTCAGCTTCTCTAAGGCTCTTACAAAGGGTACCCAATTATACTGTTCAAAATTAATATTAATATTAATAGTGGAGTATGGCCAAAGCAGCAAGGCTTTCAAGAGCAACCACAGTGTCACTAATATAAGCATAATTACTCTCAATATGTTAAAAGCATTCCCTAAAGGACCATCCAGAATAAAAGGTATTAAAATATTTAATAACAAATAGTGCAACAGAAAACAAGAGAATACTGAATACAATAAAAAACAAGAGTTTCAACCATGGATATTTCAAAAGTAATACAGTTAGGTAGTTTTTTACAGTTACAGATAACAAGGCTAAACTATTCTCACTGTATGTCCCTGTCTAACTAAATAATTACTATTTTATTTTATTTTTTTTTATTTTATTTAACATTTGTTGACCGGGAAAGTCCGACTAGGTTCCACAGATCCTGTTTTCAGCGGAGGCCTGGGGAGAAATGCTCCAGAAGCATGTCTTTAGAATTCCCTATCTACTTACTAAACCAAGGCTAGCTGATGTGTGCTGAGTGTCTTACCACAGCTAAAGCCAGATGATGTCTCTCTCACTATCTCTAATGAAAGACTGAATCTCACTGACTGACTGTGTGGATGTGTGATATATGTATATATATGTATATATATATATATATATATATATATATATATATATATATATATATATATATATATATATATATATATATATATATATATATATATATATATATATATATATATATATGTCTTCTGTGTTACTGTGAGGGTTCCAAAGAGTTCAGCTGGTTAGAGGATGACATCACCTCTGGTCACCTGACTCTGGTACAATACACAGACAGAGCTTTCCTAAGATCTGTGGCAGCATCTGAAAGCTATAAAACAATTTCAAAATGTCCACCCTTCTAGGGTTCTTTGATAAAACATTCACATTTTATCAGTTACAGCAATACAACCTAATATGCATTTATACATTTTTAGCACCGGTAACTTTACAAACATATTTTTACCACCAGCATCTGCACAAATCAGAGAGATAATCAAATGACAACTTTTTTTACAGAACTCTAGCTGGCTGTGCTAGCATATATACACATGTACTACCCTACTCTGCCTGGCACAGATGGCACTACCTCAAAACTTCACAAGTAAAATAACATTTGCAAAATGGATAAATGCAGCTAAGTGAAATGACAAGAACTTTCAATCACTTATACATTTGGAAGCACAGATATATAATTCTCAGTCAAAGACTATTTTAAATGCAATCCTTGTATATTATGTTACTGTTGAGAAATCTTAAAAAAAGACTAGAAGTTTTGGGTCTACAAGTGTATTTTATTACTCAGTGCTTATGAATTATATCAGAGAGGCTTGAAAAAGGACAATGTGAAATATCTCTGCATGTTGCTGTGGTAGAAACTTTGATTGTATTTAATACATTTACCTTTCTTGAAGAGAATAAAGATATACCGTGGATATAAAAAGTGTACACACCCCTGTTAAAATGTCAGGTTTTTGTGATATAAAAAAGTGAGACCACAATAAATCATTTCAAAACTTTTTCCACCTTTAATGTGACCTATAGCCTGTACAATTCAATCGAAAAATGAACAAATCTATTAGGGGAAATAATATAAAAAATAAAATACATACAATAAGCTAGTTGTACAAGTGTCCACACCCTTAAACTAATACTTTCTTGAAGCACCTTTTGATTTCATTACAGCATTCAGTCTTCTTGGGTAGGAGTCTATCAAAATGACACATCTCGACTTGGCAATATTTGACCACTCTTCCTTGCAAAAGTGCTCCAAATCTGTCAGATTGTGAGGGCATCTCTTATGCACAGCTCTCTTCAGGTCACCCCACAGGCTTTCTATTCTATTTATGTCTGGGTTCTCTGGCTGAGCCATTCCAACACTTTAATTTTCTTTTGGCTAAGCCATTCTTTTGTTGATTTTAATGTATGTTTGGGGTCATTGTCATGCTGAAAAGTGAAATTCCTCTTCATCTTAAGCTATGTAGTAGATGACTGAAAGTTTTGGGCCAAAAGTGACTGGCATTTGGAACTGTTCATAATTCCCTCAACCTTGACTAAAGCCCCAGTTCCAGCTGAATGAAATCAATCCCAAAGCATGATACTACCACCACCAGGCTTCACCCTGGGGATGGTGTTCTTTCGGTGATGCAAAGTATTGTTTTTGCGCCAAATGTACCTTTTGAAATTGTGGCCAAAAGGTTCACCCTTAGTCTCATCAGATGATAACACATTTTCCCAAATGCTTTTGGGAGACCTGATGTATTGTTTTGCAAATTTTAGCCTGGTCTGGATGTTTTTCTGTGTAAGAAAAGGTTTTTGTCTTGCAACCCTACCCCATAGTCCAGACATATGGAGAATACGGGAGATTGTTGTCACATGTAGTACACAACAAGTACTTGTCAGAAATTCCTGCAGCTCCTTCAGTGTTGCTGTAGGTCTCTTGGCAGCCTCCCTGACCAGTTTTCATCTTGTCTTTTCATCAGTTTTGGAGGGACGTCCAGTTCTTTGCAATGTCACTGTTGTCCCATATTTTCTCCACTTTTTGATGACTGTCTTCACTGTGTTCCATGGTATATCCAATATTGTAGAATTTTGTTTGCACCCTTCTTCTGACTGATACCTTTCAACAGTGAGATCTCTTTGATGCTTTGTAAGCTCTCTGTGAGCCATGGCTTTTGCTGTAGCAGGCAACTGAGTAAATGTCAGAAAAATCCAGCCAGGACAGCTAAACTTTATTTGGGATTAATCAGAGTCTCTTTAATTGATGGCAAGGGTGTTCCCAAGAAGACTGAATGCTGTAATTAAATCAAATAGTGCTTCAACAAAGTATTAGTTTAAGGGTATGCACACACAACAAAGTATTAGTTTAAGGGTGTCCACACTTATGCAACCAGTGTATTGTACGTTTTTTATTTTTTATATTTTTCCCCAACCGATTTGTTTGTTTTTCAATTGAATTGTACACATTATAGGTCACATTAAAGATGGGAAAAGTTTTGAAATGATTTATTGTGGTCTCATTTTTTTATATCACAAAAACCTGGCATTTTAACAGGGGTGTATACATCTTTTATATCCACAGTAATGGTAGCAGTAGGAGTAACCATTGTGAATTCTTTCAATACCAGAAGAAAACTACAGTTTACTCACCAGGTTTCCATTGCAAGAGCAGAATGTCCTACAGAGGATATAGATACTTATGTTACCGAGCTGAGAAATATGGGTTCCTATCATGTAGTTGAACTTTTACAATTTCGAAGCTCATATGGTCGAGACCATAAGTTTGAATTTGTAAAAGTTTGAGCGTTTGAATGGAAATCACCATAAGCGGAGGTTTCTATTTTGTTCAATGGGATGCGATCTCAAAGTTGGTACATTTAAGTAGCGGGTGTGTGGGGGTGCAGGCCCCACATGGGGGGTGCAGGGGGCTTGCCCCCCTGCTTAAAAGTTTTATTTTGTTTTCCATTTTTTTTTTTTTATACATAGTGGAAGTTTTGTAACTTCGAACATAATGGTTCGAACATTACGTGTTCGAAGTTATAAGACATTGACTATGTGATATAGACTAGAGAAATACAACCATCAACTGCGCATATGGAGAAATGCATGACTTAGTAATAACTGACAAAATAATTTGTGTTAAGAAATGATGGAACAAGGGGAAGGTTTTTAAGTGGAAAAACCCTGATTGTATTAAAAGCTGGAAATGTGTACAAAACACGTGATATTACCAAAATTCATTTAAAATGATATACTTAGGAAATGTCATTAAGATAAAGCTTGAGCAAGATAAAGTCCAGTGATCAGAAACATTAGGCAGGTAACAGTAAGTAGTAAACTTGTTTATTTAGAATACACAAAGCTTTCGGGCCAATGCCCTTCCTCATTGTGTTACTATTACCTGCTTAGTGTTTCTGATTACTGGACTTTCTCTTCCTCTTTGTTAATATTTTATGTCTGGAGTGGCAGTTAACCTCAGAACTTATCCTTGCTGTTTTTCCTTGATTAAGATAAAGTTTGAATCAGAGAAAAGGAAAAACAATGACATAACTAGTAGCACATTGCAGCGGGGAAGGATACAAAAATTAAATACATGCAATATTTTTAACAATAATGGTGACAAGTGAAGATTATGCACTTGAAACTCATGTCTCCCATAAATAATGTGGCTATATATATGTAAAGAAATGGTACTCTACATTTAATATATTTACTACATGTTGTAGAATAGTGCTAGAATGGGGCATTTTGCAAAGTCTAGCAATGTTTAGAAGAAATTGCATATTAGATAAGTGAAAGTGAACATTTTGTTGGTGCCTTTGAAGTAAATGATGTTGGGTGGTCTGAAAATACATCTGAGACACTAAGAATAGAGTGCAAGTCAGATTACTGGTATATAATACCAACAATTATTAAGCAAAATCTTGAGTTTTGTCTGAAGATATCTTTAAAGCACTGAGGTTCAGAATCAGTGAACAAAGAGCTGTGTGCATTGTTATATTCTGGCCACTGGTTCGAGCCACTGTTGTAAATACAAGAACAAGAATCACAAGATCCATTCTGAAATATATTCAAATCATTGTGCTTAAACAAGTATATTATGCTTATATGTTGGATATGTTTGTTTGTGCAAATTCTGAATGCTAAATGCAAAGTCACAGTGTGAAACAAAGAGTGCATGTGTACAGAAACAGCCACACATTCACAGAGATATAAGAGATACTATGCAGACTCATAACAATAGTATTGTGCATGCCAATGCTGACTTAATACAGATTTAGGAGGCTTGCTGAGAACAGTACATGAAAATAAAACCTGATGCTATAGCAGCTAAATATGCTGTGATAAGGGGGTTCATAACTCTCAGGAGTGAAACAGAAAATTAATTAAAACACATAAAAAGCTTACATGTCATTAAAAGCAGTTAGAGAAAATGAATAAGTGAATATTATGGAGACTTCTGTAAAGCAGGGCAAAATTTGCATAACTCCTGAATGAAGTGACTAAATGAAAGCATCATCTATTGTTTACAGTTGATGACAGGATGCCATCAATGACAAATGCTAAGATCTGTTTGTAACTACTGGAAAAACAGAACTTCTGGCAGATGTGAGTATGTGAAAAAAACTACAAACTGTGTAGATTTATTACGGCACTAAAAAGACCACTCTTGTGGAGTTATATCATTACACCACTCCTGTGGGACAAAGTAATTTTCTAGGTTTTGGTTGAAGAGTTCAAGAAGGGGATCCACTAATGTTTCTTTAATGCTATTAATTAGGCAACTTGGTATGTTGTCAGGCAAATGGATGATGTAGTCTTCATTTTAGAAAATACTTTCATTTCATTCTCTTTGATGACAGTTCTCAGCTTTACTCTATCAGGGATAAGTGAGCTTGATATAGATGTTTCTGGAGTGAAGTTGACAATAAATGTTTTCGGTAGTATGTTGGCAATATCCACTGGAGTGAAGCTGTTAATGCCATTATGAATAGGTTTGAAGCAATACTTGCTGTTCTTTTTATTTATTTTTTTTTTATTTTTCTGACATAACCAAAGTAGGATTTGTAGTTGCCTTTGGTTTTTGTAGCTATTCTGCATCCATGGTTTGCATTTGTTGTTATTCTGTCCTTTTTAGTTTCTTATATGTATTTTTTATGCTCTCCTTAAATTGCTGGTCATTTGTTTTGCTATATTGGTTTAGGTTTTTTTTTTCCTTTTATTACATGCCTGGGGATTCAATAAACTCCATGTACAATTTGGCTAATCCTACATGGAGTTTATGTGTTTACGTGGTAAGCAGCAGTACTAATTGCATATGCATACCTGCACCACATTTACCTGTAAACAAGAATGGCTTTGTGGCCATTAACAGTGTTTCCAGCCAGGAAACCATGTAAAGCAACATGGACATCAGCAGACAAGTAAACCTGTTTATCTATGAGCAAACTAGCTCTGAGGAATTGTCTTGAAAGCCACAATGACTACCAGGTTTATTAATAAAACAATGTACATAGTTCCAACACAGTACATGAAAGTGTATACAGTGCAGAGTATTGTGGAAACCTGTTTCTGGCATACTGAATAAAGGTTGTGTAATAATCAGTAAGGGTATATAAACTGCATTATGAAAAAAATTATCAGGGGAAGTATGCATATTGAAAAGGGACACACAGTTGAATTGTAGGAATGAACACAGGGGAAGAGGACAGGTGAAGCAGGTAATGTTCAACATATGAGGGAATGTCAATGAAGACAGTGGTGCCATGAACACTAATCAAATACCGACATGATACAGTATGGACTGCACAGTTATTGTATATTATGTAATTGTCACACAATGTGACATATCAATGGAAAAGATCTTTGTGCTTTAAGTATCCTGACATGAACAATGGAGAGGACATATATCATGTATGGTATACACAATCTGAGTTAGGTGCATATTGTGAAGCTGTGCAAAATGAGTTGACTGAATATGAAGTAATGCCAGCATAGGTTTCAACTAAGTGGGACACATGGTAACAGGCTAATGCACAACAGTAGGCAGAAGCATGCACAATCATGAACAATATCAGAATAATACCACCAGTAATCCCATGTCTTTGACATAACATCTGTGATTGTGAATAATCATAAATGGTTATGCAAGAGCACATTTTTTTGTTCAAATAATTTTATTCAGAAAAAAACTTTTTTTTTAAACAATACATAGTAAATATAACAGATCAAATAAAAGTGAATTGAATGAACAATTTACAGAATATACAATGGCCTCAGGTCAAACAAAGTCAAAAGGAATACAATCATAGATACATAGACAAATAATAACGGTTATTGTACAAGCATTAACAAATTATAATTTGCATTCTTGCTTCCTCTTTTCTTATGAAGATAAAATTGTGTCCTTTTTGAGAGTCTCTATTAGGGAGAGAACTTTTTCCCAAGGATTGTTAATCCATTTCTTCGGAAAGATCATTGTTTCCTTGACTTTAATTTCCAACAGTGTTACTTCTTTCAATAGAGTGAGAAAATCTTCAATTGCTGAGATGATAGATGAGTTCCATTTCCTAGTGATGCATTTTTTTGAGATAGCCATTATAGTCCAAAGAAGATAAAGTGCCTTCTTTTTCATAATAGTGGTTTCAATTTTATTCTGAAGAATTAATGACTTTGGCAGAATGAAAGAGTCAGTAAAAATGGCTTGCAGAAATTCACCAACATCCTCCCAAAATGTTTTAATATGAATACAGTCATATATAATATGTGACCAATCAGCATTACATTTTAGATTACATCTGCAGCATATTGCCTCATTAGTATTTTTAAATCTAGCTATTTTATTTGTGGTGTAAAAGGCTCTATGCAAGAATTTCCATGCAAAGATTCTCCAACTTTACATATTTGAAGTTAACTTAATAGAATATAGTATGTTTATTTTTGATTCCTTAGATAACCACAATGAAAAATCTTTATTGATAAAATTCCAACATTTCTGGTTAGAATTTGTTTTGTAACTAATAATAATTTTATATAACTTTGAAGTTAAATTTGTCCAATTAAAGTCTCTGTATAATACTTCATGTAGATAAAATATACATTTAGGTATGGAGTTAAATGAAGATTTTTCTATTGTTCTACACATATCTTGCACATATGGTACCAGACAATTAAGAACTAACCAGTCACTACTTGATAGATTGAATGTATTAATTATCTGATTGACATTCATGACTGTTAGATTTTCTATACATTGATGCCAACATGAGAAATTATTTCCTTTCCATGAGTTAAGAGTATTTATGGAAATGTTATTAACAATGTTTTTTGTAATAGTAAAAGGAGTTAATAACTGAAATCATAATTTAATTTCAATATTATTGTTTATGAAGTTCCGGAAAGTGTTATAAATGTAATTTATATAATTTAGGTTAGTAGGTTTGGTGAAATTGTATTGTAAGTTGATACAGATGATATTTCAGAGTGCATTGTTCTGTCCAAGCAGTTGTATATTTTTTGCTAATTTATTTTCTTCCTGAAAAATAGCAGTATGTAATGTTTTCCAAGCAGAAAAACTTTTTGGATCTATCCAGTTTATAACTGTTTTAAGAATAGATGCTTTAATGTAAGATTCTAAATCAGGAAAGTGTATGCCCCCCATTTCCCAGGGTCTAATATGGTTTAGGAAAGCAATCCTATTTTTTTGGGATACCAAAGGAATCTTAAAAATATTCTATTTAATTATTTTAAAACTTTTTTACTAGGCATAATAGGTATTGCTAAAGCAATGTAGTTTACCTTTGGGAGAAGTACCATCTTTATTAACTGCAATCTGTCTTCAAATGTTAGAAACAATTTATTCCATTTCACTATTAATGATTTAAGTGTACCCAGAATATTATTATGATTTGTAGATAGAGTTAATTCTAACATTTCACATAAAACAATTCCTAAGTAATCTAGAGAAGAAACCTGTTTCCCAACAATTGGATTTATGTTAGAAATTGAATTATTTTTATTATTTAATAACATGTGTTTTGATTTGGCAGCATTAATCTTTAAACCTGAGGTGATAACATTTTTCAGCTAATAAATTTAGTTCACATAGTGACTCTTCTGAATTTAATAAACTGAGTAGAATATCATCAGCAAAGAGCATAATTTTGGAATGAATTTGATTATTAATTTCAATACCTTTAATTTTAGGGTTAAGACGAATAGTGGAAGAAAAAAGTTCAATTGCTAATGCAAACAACAGTGGTGATATAGGGCATCCTTGTCTGGTACCCTTAGTAATTTTAATCACATCTGATGTGAAAGGGCCTAATTTTACATAAGATAGATTATCCTTATAAATGTTTTTTATTAAATTAATGAATCTTGAGGGGAAATTATAAATTTGTAGTATTTTTAAAAGATAATCCCAATTTAGTGAGTCAAATGCCTTTTCAATGTCTGATGTTACTATTAAAGCTTCAGCTTTGTCTCTATTTAAGAGCTCTATAATGGTTAAAATTCTTTGTATGTTGTCTTGAGTGTGTCTATTGTGAATAAACCCCGTTTGATCCTCATTAATGACTTGAGTTAGAGATTTTTTAATCCTGTTAACCAGAACAGACATAACAAATTTATAATCATTATTTAGAAGTAAAATAGGCCTGTATGAACTACACAAACTGGGATTTTTATTTTCTTTTAAAATTGGTGTAATCAATGTGCATCTCCATGAAGATGGAATAATACCTTCTAGATAAATTTCATTTAATGCCCTCTGAAGTACTGTTATGACTGATGATGGAAATAATGTATAAATTTCTATAATGACTCCGTCTATGCCTGGAGCTTTGTTATTTTTGCCTTCCTTAATTTTCTCTTTAATTTCTTTGAATGTTATTTGTTTCCGAATATTTATGTTTAAACTCTCTGGTATGTTATTTAAATTTGTATAATCTAGTCCTATATCTATTTTGTTATGAGGAGAATCATTAATATTATAATGCTTTGTGAAATGGAATTTGAAGGCATCTAATATAGCACCTATATCTGATATATTTTTCTTGTTTTCCCCTTCATGAATTATATTTGTAATATTGCTTCTATTGGAATGCCTTTTTAATCTCATTGCTAGGCTATGCATATATTTTGGTGAAACAGCATATGAATTTAATTTTAATTTTTCCAATGCCAGATTGGTTTTATGCATTATAATGCCTTTGTATTTTTTATTCAATTCTCCAATTTCTTTTTTTTTTTCTCAACCAGGTTCTCCACATCCTTGAGGTTAATTTCTAAAATGCGTTTTTGAATATTAAGAAATTCAGACCCCCATTCTTTTACTTTATTGTTACACCAGGAAATGATTTTACCGTAAAGATATGCTTTCAGTGACTCCCATAAAATAATTACATTTATGTCACCAGTATTATGCGCATCTAAATAATATTTTATTTCCAAATCTAACCAAGTCTTAAACTCATTTAATTTAGTAAAATATGCAGGAATGTTTTTTTAGTAAGTGTTAATTTCTTAAAGTTCTTTTGAATTCTAAGAGTAAGTGAATTGTGATCAGATATGGGTCAGGGAATTATGGAAGAATGTGATATTTTCATTTTTAAATCTTGGGATACATATAATTTATCAATTCTTGTTTGGGTATTGAATCTATAATCACTATGAGAACATTGTAATGAACTTTCATTTTTAAGACTCATCATCATCTTCTTTTGGCTGTTCCCGTTAGGGGTCGCCACAGCAGATCACCTGTTTCCATTTCTTTCTGTCCTCTGCATCTTGCTCTGTCACACCAACCATCTGCATGTCCTCTCTCACCACATCCATAAACCATATCTTAGGCCTTCCTCTTTTTCCTGTTACCTGGTAGCTTCATCCTTAGCATCTTTTTCCCAATATACTCAGCATCCCTCCTCAGCACATGTCCAAACCATCGTAATCGTGTCTCTCTGGCTTTGTCTCCAAACCTTCCAACCTGGGCTGATCCTCTAATATACTTATTCCTAATCCTGTCCACCCTCGTCACACCCAGTGCAAATCTTAACATCTTTAATTCTGCCACATCCAGCTTAAACTCCTGCCTTTTTGTTAATGTCAATGTCTCCAACCCATATAACATAGCTGGTCTCACTACCCTCTTGTAGACATTCCCTTTCACTCTTACAGGTACTCGTCTGTCACAAATCACTCCTGACACTCTTATCCACCCACTCCATCCTGCCTGTACTTACTCTCTTCTTCACCTCTCTTCCACACTCACCGTTACTCTGAACTATTGACCACAAGTATTTAAACTCATCCACCTTTGCCACCTCTACTCCTTGCATCCTCATCATTCCTCTATCCTCCCTCTCATTCACACACATATATTCTTAGTCCTGCTAACCTTCATTCCTCTTCTCTCTAGAGCATATCTCCATCTCTCCAGGGTCTCCTCCACCTGTTCCCTACTCTCACTACAGATCACAATATCATCTGCAAACATCATAGTCCATGGGGACTCCTGTCTGATCTTGTCTGTCAACCTGTCCTTCACCATTGTAAATAAGAAAAGGCTCAGAGCTGATCCTTGATGTAACCCCACCTCCACCTTAAACGCATCCGTCACTCCCACCGCAGACCTCACTGCTGTCACACTACCCTCGCACATATCCTGTACCACTCTTACATACATTTCTGACACTCCTGACTTCCTCATACAATACCACAACTCCTCTCTAGGCTCCCTGTCATATGTTTTCTCTAAGTCTACAAACACACAATGCAACTCCTTCTGACATTCTCTGTACTTCTCCATCAATACTCTCAGAGCAAAGATCGCATCTGTAGTGCTCTTTCCCAGTATGAAACCATACTGCTGATCACTAATCATCACGTCCCTTCTTAACCTTGCTACCACTACTCTTTCCCATAACTTCATGCTGTGACTGATCAATTGAATCCCTCTGTAGTTACTACAGCTCTGCACATCACCCTTATTCTTGAAAAATCGGTACCAAAACACTTTTTCTCCATTCCTCAGGCATCCTCTCACTTTCCAAGATTTCATTAAACAATCTGGTTAAAAACTCCACTGCCATTTCACCTGAACACCTCCATGCTTCCACAGGTATGTCATCTGGGCCAACAGCCTTTCCATTCTTCATTCTCTTCATAGCTATCCTTACTTCCTCCTTGCTAATCCATTGTACTTCATGATTCACTATCCCTACATCATCCAACCTTCTCTCCCTCTCATTAACTGCATGTTATCTAACCATTTCTTAGGAGTTCTTCCTGTAGATGCTAAACAAAATGGCCATCTACTTGTAATCTCCTGACTATCTAAGATACAATTAAAATCCCCTCCTACAATTAGACTACCTTTTGAAGTCTTAGTAATAAGTTCTATGTGCTTCTTAATTGCTCCTACTCCTATACTTGGAAACCAATAAAGATTCACCAATGTCCAAATTCTATTACTATATCTTATTATTACTATTGATAAAAGGCCATCTTTGTCTTCATAATTATATATTACTTGAGGATTAGCAACACTTTTCCTCCACAATGTTAATACTCCTCTTTTTTTTTTACTATATGAAGAGCTAGAGAGCTTTAAGAAATCACTTGGATTCCAAATGATATTATCATTAGCTTTAAAGTGAGTTTCTTGTAAAAATATTAATTGTGCTTTGTTTACTTTTAGATATTTAAGTAGGCTAGATCATTTCCTTGGAATGTTTAAACCATTCACATTTAGTGAGAGAAGTTCTATACTCATCCATTTAATTTATTTATTGAAGAGTTCTGATAGGAAACAATAGCAAGTTATTTTATTACTTATTTGCTGCATATCTTCCATACATATATTAATAATGTAGTAAACCTTCTTATTTCCTTTTGAGTTGTATAATATGTATACTAGAAGAGGCCAAAAGGTAAGACTAACAAGAGTACAATAGTTAATTTTATACACATGTATAGACAAATATTTAAAATGATCTTTTAACAAACATGGAATGAATATCATTCCTAATCTGAAAGAACTAAAATGTTCAGTCATATTAACCCTCATTACTAACAATAAATCAAATAACAATGAGAAGTTAGAGGCTCCATTATATGTTATTCTGGAGATAATAAATAATTGACTCCATCATATACTTCTAGTTTGATCCATGCACATAAGTATGCATTTATTATAAAATTAACTTAATACAAAATTTAGGTGATAACTGGAACAAATTTACTGTATACATAGTAAATCAAATATGTATTTCAATCAAAATCAAATGTTTATAAAATGTAGGTAAAAATTTCAAGAGGTATTTACTACACCAGTTACCTTTCAACTTTCATGAGTTTCTGTTAAGTGACTCATTCATTCAGTAATTATCTTATATAATATATTATGACCAACACTGTAAGACTTAACTACAATAGTATCAACAATCAATCTAGTGAGCCATTGTAAATCCACAAAACACTTTTTCTCTGATGCATTGGTTGAAGAATTCAAACTGTATTGTTCTAGACATGTAGTATTTCAATACATATATAAATACCGCTCCAAACAGTACTATACATAGAAATTTAATGTAATAGAGCTCAATATCGTATTTGTACATTACTTCAAACTTCAGCAAAGAGCTCCTTTGCTACTCTTGTTGTAGAGCATTAAAATAGAGTAGATCATAATTGATTGCTCACAGTTATACCTCAATATTAAACACACAATACCATTCTAGGCATTATAAATTTAATTGAACAGCTACCATAAATGCTAAATAAATGATACCAAATCTTAAAAACATAGGTAAGATAATCAGTCTGCCAGGTTTTTGAAATAATAAATTCACAACCCCAAGCCTTTTTAGCAGTAAATTCCTTTTGAATGTGTTTAATGATTAGAATGATTACCTAGATGAATGAGAATTCACAAATTGCTCTTTGTATACTGTCACTACTATATCAAATGAGAAGTAGTGTTACAGATATGGAGTTTCCGATAATATATACCTTCGTAAAAATCAGGTATCAGATAAGACCTCACACTTTCTTTTCCTCTTCTTATTATGAAGCCAGTTCCCAATTTTAAACTATCTTCTCTCAAAACCACCACAAAATATGCAATATACAGGTGCCTTAGAGTCTTGTTATTATTTATTCATTCAACAAAGAACGCAAGTTCATAAATAATTTGAAAAAACAAAGGTAGTAAAATGAGTCAACTGAAGAATGCATCAACTACCCTGTCTATGTTTTAATGGTTCCATATGTATATATCTTGTCTTTATATTTCATTTACCTCCCTTTTTTTCAAATCTTGAGCAATCTTTAACAATCACTTTTCCCTTCTTTTTTCATATGTATCAGTACAGACCTGTACACAATCCTTCATGTTAACAGATTTCAAGAGTAGAATTAGAATGAATTTGTACGAGTCTTAATTTATTACTGTAAGTGCAAATGTCAACTAATATATTGCATGTATTGTTACCTGCTTAAGTTCTACTAATCCAGGAATTTCAGGCCTCATCAGCATAAATTCAGTGAACTTACAGAATATGTTCTATTAGTGTACTTTTCCCATTATTATAGTTGCAAGACCGTAACTCACTTCCTTGTGTCCCATACTATAATGCTAATATGAAACTTTAAATAATGAACCATCCAACTTGCATCTAGTGAATATAAACATTACGCAACTTACATATTCCTGCAGCTCACCAGTAAGTAGTTTACCTGCTATTTTCACTAGACAAACACTCAACATTTTGCCCATCTTTAAATAATTGTAAATGTGGTTCAGAATCAGTGTAAACTGATATTAGTCCTTATTTCAACCATCATTGTTCTTAGCCTTCTTTATTTGGATGAGCCCTGTCCACAAATATACCATTATAGGTGTAAACATTATGGGTGTATCTAAAATTATTCTTATGACATCAGTGCAGTATAGAAATAAATAAATCAGGGACAATCTTTTCATAGATAAATGAGCATGCACAAATTGCACTTTGTCTGTATTCTGTCACTACTATATTAAATGAGAAGCAGTGTTACAGGTATGGAGTTTCCAATAATATATAGCTTTGTAAAGATCAAGTATCAGATAAGACCTTATACTTTCTCTTCTTCTTCTAATTGTGAAGTCAATATCACACTATTTCTCCATTTAAAAACGGATCTCTCATGCTTGTTTTTTGTGAATGCCACGTTTGTTTGCCAGATATTGTTGTTTTTTGAAAAGAAAGCATGAGCCCACATCATACTATACAATTGCTATACATTAGTATTGTTTTTGAGTTAATTGTCCCTAGAGTGTTTTTTGCAGGAATTTGTGTGGTCAATGGGGCATGCGTAATTCAATTTGCATGCTCTAGGGCCACTTGCGAGTTAATATGTTCTGCAAACCTGGGTGTCTCACTGCTGTATCCATTTAAGAAACTGTATTTGCTGCTGTTTTTACTGTGTTACATGCTCCCCAAAGTGCCCCCCATGTAGAAAAACAACCATGACCATGACCAAACATTGTTCGATGTCTGCACTTGGGACTCTGCTCCTCCACTGATACACTGCCCAAAGTCCCCTCTATACTCGCTATTGGTGAGAAACACCCAGCCCTGAGTTTGTTAGTCAGGGATAATTAAATTCAAGAATATTTTCTTTCTTCCCAGATTTATATCTTAAAGAATATGTTTTTTACAAAAATAATCTGGTGTAATGTCCCTTCTAACACATTCTTCTTTTGTGGTTTCTTAAGATGTAATGTTGACTTTCTGGAGAGGATTTGACCTGTACCAGCGGAAGCTGAAGTGTGTAAGTTTGCTTTGCTGAATTTACGAGGCTTGTATATCCCTTGAGAAGAGGTAAAGTAGTCAAACACATGTCTCAAAACATTTTAAATGTATGTATCTTGAACATTGCGACTTATACCCCCCCAACACAATGACTGGCAATAGCTACATCATAATAAGCTCTTCAAACCCACAATGACAGTATCCTCAAATTAGGAGGCTCTGCCTTTGGCCTGATTGTGTGTGATAACCTCTCCTTCTGTAGACAAACTGCATGAGCACAGAAACCATTACATATGATGATGTTACAAAGAATATGGCCGCTGTTCTAATCCGTAATAAAACTATCCCCACAGTTTCATACCAGTATGTAATATACTTTATGCTGCAGTCATCTATTAAATGAAAAGAACTTATAGAGATAAATGTTTAGTCTATATTTACAGCCTTTCTTGTTAGCAGTGTGTGTACTTACGGTGCTTTGGGTCATCTTTGAAACTGAATACCTGGTGTTATGTATATTGTTTAAAATGTGTATAATCAAATCCCTTTTACAGAACATCTGTTAACTAGCCAGCCACACAAACACACACACAGTAGCTCACATGCACCATTCCCCAAGTGTAATCAAAAAATCCACTCAACTGCACAAATAGACTAGAATGGGAAAACCCACCCACTCGACCGTAAATGGCTGGGGGACAATGAAGAGAGCCCTGCACTAAGCTACCACCAGTACCGAGACACAGTTGTCGAATATGGGAGAGCTGGCAGGAAACCAAATATATTCTAACGGATGACAGATTGTTTCTCCACAGCGTTCTTGGAATGCTCCTTAATGTCAACAATAAAGAAAAGAACTGATTTGAACAGACATTGCTGGGTGTTTTGGGAATAGTTTTTGCTCATAACTAGAGGATTTTATGTTCTTCATCTGTGGGGAACAGGAATATCTTTTCAAAAACCTATGCAAGTCATCATTGGCCACAAGACACATACGCTTCATATAAGCGTCAACAACAACGTTCCGTACCAACTCCGACCCAAGCAAAGACAAAGCAGGCTGCTTTTAATATTCCTCCACTTTATACAATGGTGTTCGATAAGAAGACAAAATGAGATTCCAATTAGTTTAACGCTTAGCAATTCAAGACATTTTAACTCCTCAAACAAAAAATTAAAAAAAAAAAAAAGGAGGAGAAACATCCAAATAAACATTTAAATGTATCGGAAATAAATTCTATGTGATTAAACTAACTAGAAGGGCAAAGTGATATTTATTTAATGTGTAGGGTTTATAGTTAGAAGTTAAATGTTAAAAGGGCTCTCTACATTTATGACAGTTCGCAAATGCACTGACAGGCTCGCGTAAAGGGAACTGAAGATTTCCCTACAAGTCTCGTGCATTTAAAAAGCTTCACTTCTTTATTTTAAAAATAAACGTTCAACTGAAATCATGAACTTGTTGGCTATAATAAGCTCCAGTGAATATGCAAAGACTTTGTATAAATTAATCATAAAACCATATCAATGACTGAAATTAGTCATAAAATACAACTAAGCCCCACCCATTAACTAGCGACTAATATTAAGAAAATTAAATTAACTAAAGCATAGCTGTTATTGTACTAAAAAGTACAATGTATATTTAGCATTTCCTACTCAGCAAATCATTTCTTTTCCCCTATAAAATACTGTCATGAACAAAAGTAAACTAATAGAGTCAATTAAATTATTGATGTAATATGTCACTTATGAACTAAACTTTGACTCTGAAGTATGCAATAGGTGTATTATAAGTTTATGACATCAAATTTACAACATGTTTTAAAGAACAAACAATATTAAATTGTTACCTTTAGCATATATTTTTAGTTTTAGTTGATACTTTGAGAGAGGTAGTGGAAGGGATACTTTTTGAATCAGTTCTTTGCTTCTTTTTTTACATCAATCCAATTGTTTTTTTCCGGAGATCCTTTCAGTGATGTAGTTAAAGCCCAGTCCATTTCCTCTGGGACTGTCACTATATTATTGTTTTTGACAAAGGTTACTGCTTTTTCAATGTCATTAAAAGTTTTTATTTCATTTGAAGTAAAAATCCTTATTTTTGCAGGGTATGCCAGTTGTGCCTTTATTTTATTCTGTTTAAGTAATTTTACAAGTGGCCAGGCTTTTTTTCTCATTTCCAAAACGCTAGAGGAATAGTCATTGTCAAATCTAATTATATTTTGCTTGTATTTCAGTGGGGATCTTCTCCAAGCACATTGAAGGACAAGTTCTTTATCAAGATAAGAGAGAAATTTAACCACTAATGACCTGAAATTGGATGATGGTGATAATGGAATAGGTTTCCCAATGGCTCTATGAGCTCTTTCTATACCATAAGAGAATCCTTCTTTTAGATCTAGGATTTTGGGTAACCATGAATTAAGAAAGGAAATAATACCATCTCCTTCAGATTTTTCTGGTAAACCAAAATTTCTCACATTAGTCCTCCTTTCTCTATTTTCCATGTCATCCAACTTGGTGATAAGCCATTTATTTTGCTGCTGAAGGATATCTCCCTGGATTTCTTCCTCTTTGAGCCTTCCATCTATATCAGATAAAGACTCTTCAATGCTTAATATTTTAGTTTGATGCTGTTGAAGTAAATCTTTAAAGGATTCAGTTTGTTTATGACAGCTTTCTCTCAAGTTTTCTAAGTTGTTAATGAAGCTGTCCATTTTAATAGATAGTTCTTGTAAAGTAGAAGACATAAACTGAATTTCTTTCTTCAAAGTAAATTCTGCATGTGAGTTCTTTGAGCTACTCATCTTCAGAGAGCAGTTTTAAACTCCAGATATTTCAAACTCGATATAATGATAGCATAAATGTTAAAGAACAATAGTTAATTGCTTTTTCTATGAAAACAACTATTATTTCCTGTTATTTGAAGTATTTTTGAGGAGCTCTAAAAAAGTGCTGCTTTCAGAGTGCCATCCAGGCTCCGCCCCTGGCAAGAGGACATTTTTACAGCTATTATGATTCATCAGCAATTTCTGAGTGGAATCAAGCACACCTTCTTCAAAATTTAACATCTGCCAGTGGTGTTAGGAGAGACACTGTCACTCTTGTATTTACAATTACAAGCAATCCTTACTAGTTGACAGGTGTGTATGCCATAAATATGGTGCAATCCACCCTGTCTGCAATATAACCCATGCCATCGATGTTGTCAGTCAGCTATGTATTTACTGTGTGCATGACAGGAATATGTATCACACATGCATCTTGTATAATACCTTGATGGGGTTGTGCACTATGAACCAGTAATGTGTATGCAACAAAAAGAATACTTTGATATGGCCAATAAGATGTGAGGGAGGCCACCATGGCAAATGTGGTACACTTGATTAACTCAACCCTGGAAGATGTGTTGTGAGGTACATGAAAAAAGGTTCCGTGTACTCAGTTATTGGTGTGCTGAGGACTGAGAACTATTGAACTATAATGTTGCTTGATGTGGAAGCCCACACATACTCAGGAGTCATGTTACATGCAAGGAATCTTCAACACTGTGGGCACATGCTGGTGGATGTTCTGCATACCATCTACCTGAGTACACAGGTCACATACCAATTCATCTGCTTATGGGGGTTTGCTGTCTATATTATAACTAGGGTGTGTATTTAATTTTATAATGTAACAAATCTCCCCATGATTTTTGATAATCTCCTGTGTCTCCGTGGCTGTAGCAGCAATCCTTTGTGTGTATTGATATTGTGCATATTTTACTAATATCACACTTGGATTCTATGATTGTCCACAACCTGCAGTCATCCACAAAGCTGTCTGGACAAAGGATGTGTAAGTCATTCATGATGTCTGAGTCTTAAATATTGAACAGGAAAGGGCCAAGCACAGAGCCCTCAGATATAGACTTGACCACTGGACTTTAGATATAGGTCACTTCACACACTTTAACATATTTATCTGTTACAAATGGGATACAGTGGTCTACCCACTTGGTAATTTAAGTGGTTATGACCACTTGTGACAGAGTCTCAGTAATACCTCATTGTGGATTTGTGTCACATGCCTTGGCCAGGTCATGTTACGCAGGATAATATTGTTGTCATCATGCATTCCCTTGCTGATCTTCTTGAGGCCATCAAACAAATGTAACAGATATGATGTAGCCCAAAGAAATCACACATGTCTTTTGCACATAGTTGGTATATTACCTGTGCCCTTTTAGAAAAGGCCCATGATGACTTGTTGGTCTATCTCACAGATGAAGAGAGTCAGGGTGTGTCTATACATGCATGCACCAGTGATGCTCTCCCTGCAATCAGAAGTAAGCATGCTGATGTACACCTTTCTTTGGGAAAATAGTCCGTCTTAAGGCTGTGCTGAAGTATGGATCCAACCGTGTCTGGTATTTCCATGTTTAGAGTCACACTATAGGCAACCTGTGATGTTGTCACGGTCCATTTATTATGTGTTTTATGCCATAGAGAGTGTATAGATGTGGTGCCCTCCTTAGAATACAAACTGAGTAATGTTTGCATGTATACTGTGGTTGATGGCCAGTGGTGATAGGGTGGTGACATATGATATGTCTGGTGGCATCTACATGCAGAGATGTGTGTAGCTGTGTATTCCATTTAATATTTTAAATTTATTAGTATTACACTATAACAATTCTCCTGACTCGATATAACATTTACAAACACCAGCACTGTGGTACCTGAGCTGCACCGCTGAGCAGTACTATACCTAGACCTCATCTTCTCTCTTCCTTTGCTACTATATTTCCACCCCACCTACTCAAAACTACATTATTTTTCTCTCTTGACTCTCCTAAACTTTACTTTCCATCCCTCTATTACTACCCCTCTATTTAATACTTCTTCTTCCTCTCTACCAACCTGTTCAATCTTTAGAGATGCTTTAGGACTCTTTTTTTTATGACCTATTTGTAAATCTACATTTTTTTACTATAGGACTCAACCTCTTGCAATTTTTAGCCATTGTTTATGCTGATTTTTTATGCTTTGTTAATTTCCATTATTGTATGATTATTTGTTGCTTTTGTACTCATATTTTTAAATGGCATAAATGTATGCAGTTCTGTATCCAAAGTCAAATTACTACTTATGTAAAACCTATTACCTGTTCTTTATGTGGAGCTTTTCTCTTCAGGTGTCCACTGAAAATGGGCCACCAGAGCAGCTGGACTAACCTGGTTAAAAAAAGACAAATAAATAAATAAATAAATACATAAATAAATAAACAAATAAATATTGCAATAAATGATATGTGAAATGACCTACAAAGACAACCTTGGTCATTTATCATATTCCATACACTGGTACTATGCATACAGTCATATAAGTTTACAAATGTAATGTACTTACATCAGCTGCACAACATATGCCTATATGTGTTTCATGCACAAGCTGTGTCTGAGCAGCCTGATGCCATATCAGGACACATTACAGATTATTTATTTGTGATTCATGCATAACATTTCCTGACAAAATTGTTAATAGTCACACAATGATGCTGCTAACCACCTCAATAAACCTTGGATATAGCAACACAAATGCACATACAATGAATTCCACAAGGTTGTAATTGTATCAAAACATGTGATACATTGGTTATGAATATCACAGCATAACAACATGTGTATGAGACAAGACTTATGTGACCATGTAATCGATATAAGTTTATATTGATCTGTGTCACAGATCATGGAATGATGGTATGTAGACATACACACACCTATGCCATTCTGAAAGTGCCACTGTGATGATGAAATTGTTCCTAGGGTCATAAGACATTATTAGGTAGCCAAAATCACATGAAAGCCTAGCCATTATTGTACCATATAAATAAAACTCCCTATATCTTTATTATGGAAGACAGTAAGACTATTGTGATGTGTGTATATTTGTTGGATTGGGTTAAATCCTGCCACTGTCCATATGGGAAATGTGCCCATGTCATGACAGAATTAGCAATCACATATGCAGTGATCTGAATTGGTTTGCAGAGAGTCATGTAAGGACTTTGTTTCATGATGTGTATATGCATATTTGACATGAGAATATCTTCCACTTCTTTTCAGGAAATATATCATGTGGCTAGATGAAATAGGAGGATGCATGGGGCTATGTGGAAGGTACCCCAAGTGGTAGTGGAATGAAGATCTATTCCAAACATTATTAAATGACTATATGTACCACCAGCCACACTCACAGCAGTAGACAGGGCTTGATTAGAACATTTCACCTGTATAGGCATAGAATATGAATGCCATGTAATGTCACAGTAGCAAAACTATATATGTCTGACTGTAACACTGTCATGTTGCACTTTATGGAGTATGATAGCATCATTGTATGCTGAAGAGAACATGTTGAGAGGAGCAAAGGGCATTGATGTGGAGTCACATCCCTGTGTAAAATTGTCTCAAAAGTGATAGTTGTATATATAAACATGCATGTTGCCTGCTGTCAGATCAGAACATATATGTGTAGTTGAAGTTGTTTGCAAACCAGTAGTTAATGTTACTGCCACAGCACAGGTTTGTCTTGAAAGCTGACAGAGTGCATGTTACACAGGATAATATAATCATTGTATGCTACAACTTGGTGTTCAGAGCAGGGTTGCACATAGCTGTGGACTCACATATGGTTCTAAATTTGTCACCACAGTGATTATTGAATGCACATACGGTTGACTGCAGTGAGAAGAGAACACCTACTAAACTATTTACTGATCTCATTACTCAATGCAAGTACCACAGTAAAATTCTGTTTTTTTAGTGTTGGAGAATAGAATACTTTATATCAGATTACCTCAGCAGCATCTGGTGAGAAGAGGATGGTAGTAGCAGTGTTCCACATGCAGGTGTAAAATGGTTTCTTGAATGTCAACCAAATTAACAAATACAAAGACCAGTTGACTGCAGTGAGAACAGAACACATGGCTAACTAAATGCAGTAATTAGAGAATCCAATATTTGACTCAAGCGCCACAGCACAACTCTGACTTGGAGATTGTCAGACAACACTTCAGCAGTTCATAGGTTCATAGGTTCATAGGTTTATACTAGGCTAACTGCCCTAGGGCATTTATAAGCCTAGCCCAAAGTTATGTGGCTTACGCCGCCCCTTATGTTAGAAATACTGTGCCCATTAGTTTGTTGTGCCTCTGTCCAGTAGTGACACAGAGATGATTCCCGGGGTAAACCTACGATCTCCCATCCACCGGTCAAGATTTCTCTTGAACAGAGCCAGCGAGGTGCTCTGCCTCACATGGACCGGGATTTTATTCCACAGCATGGGGAGTCTTTGGGTGATAAATCTATCCCTCCAGCACATCCTATTTATATCCGTGCTAAGGTTTAAGTCTCTTGCTCTAGTGGTTTTGGTGGATTTGGATTTTTTGAGGTGGAGCATGTCCATTAATTCCGGGTTGGTCATGGCCTTGTATGTCAGGCACGGGTCACCTTTGAGCAGACGGTATGCAACTGAATAGAGTTGGAGTTTCTTCAGTCTAGCAGCATATGACAGGTTTTGGAGTCCCTTTATCCTTTTGGTGAGGAACATTTGGGGTCTCTCCAATTGCTGCAGGTGTCGGGTGAGATACATCCCGAATGGGGCATTGTACTCGATCATTGGTCTGATAAGTGAAGAGTACAGGGGAACAATGACCTCACTTGATCGGGATGTGAATCCCTTCATGATCAGGTGGGCAATGTAGAAGGTCTTTCGAACCACTTTAGCAATGTGAGCGTCAAATGAGAGGCCACTGTCAACCTGAGTCCCCAGGTCCCTGATAACCTCTTCTGTGCTTAGTGGGTTGCCACCTATATGGTAGCTTGGGGTTACCTTGTTTTTCCTGAAGGGTATGACTATATACTTTTTTGCGTTTAACTTCAGGCCATGGCTCCGGCACCAGCTATCAGTTTCCGTGAGACCCCTCTGAAGGATGTCTGTGTCCGATGTACTATCCACTATGGCACCCAGTTTGCAGTCATCCGCAAACTTTGTCAGCCATAGTCCTCCTATGTTTGCCTGTACTTCTGAGAAGTAGATGCCGAACAATAGGGGGCCAAGGACTGAGCCCTGTGGGACTCCACTTGTAACTGGCTTGGAGTTTGACATGGCTCCAGCAACTCTAACCCTGTGGGTTCTGTCCTTTAGCCAGTTTGCAACCCATCTTTTGACATATGGGTTTACATTTAAGCTGGTAAGTTTCTCTATAATATCCGAGTGGGGTATTGTGTCGAAAGCTTTTGCAAGGTCAAGGTAGGCTGTATGGACTGCCTTTCCCTCATCAATGGCCTTGGTGACTGTTTCGAAGAAGTCGACCAAGTTCAAAAGGCAAGATCTGCCCTTGACAAAGTCAAACTGGGTTGGGTCCAAGGTCTGCAAGTCCCCTATGTCCTTGTTTATGAGTTCCATTATGATCCTCTCCATAGCTTTGCAGACCAGGCTTGTTAAGCTTATGGGGCAGTAATTACCAGGGTCCGTAGAGGCACCGCCTTTGTGGAGTGGGACCACAGTTGCTGTACGCCACTCCTTGGGCACATATCCTGTGGTGAGGCTAAGATTAAACAGTTGCCTTATGTGCGGGTTTAGTTCTTCATTGAGTTCATGTAGCACACAGCTGGGGACCCCATCCGGTCCCATTGATGCTGTGTTTTTAGCTTTAGAGAGAGCAGCTTTCACCTGTGCATTTGAGATGTCTGGGAGGCTACTCTCAGTTGGGATAGTTATCTGTCCTTTTGGGGGGGAGAGGGGTGTGAAGTTTGCGCTGAACCTGTCTGCCAGTATGTTGGCAATGTCTGTGGGTTCAGTGATTTTTGTATCATTTTGGACTAATTCTGAGCATATCTGGGAGTTTCCACCCAGGTTTCTGACATAGCTGAAGAAGGCCTTATGATTGTCTTTTGAATCTACGGCAATTTTTCTCTCAAAGTTGGCCTTGGATGATTTTATGAGGGATCGTAGTTTCTTGTTAGTGCTGATCAAAGATGCCTTCCCTTTTTGGGATTTTGCTCTATCATGTAATAGCTTTCTCCTCTTATTGTAAAGTTTGTTTATGGCTGGGGTCCACCAGACTGGACGTTTGCCCTTGGTGGAAAGAGTCTTGGTTTTATTTGGGATTGCCTGATCCATGCAGTCCTGAAGGTGTTCATAGAAGGCATTTGTAAGGGCTTCGCAGCTTGGGTTGTGGTTTCCATTGGCTCGGGGCCTTGAAGGATACCACACCTGTCTTGAGTAGTGTGAAGTTTGCTTTAGAGAAGTTCTTCACTGTGGTCTTTTTTGTTTGGGGTGGGGGCGGGATGTGGATTTCTAGTGAGATTAGTTTATGATCTGATCTCACCAATGAGGGATATACTTCCAGTGTGGAGCATTTTGTCCCCATGTTCGTGATGATGAGATCTAGTATATTTTCTCCTCTTGTGGGGACGGTGACTAGTTGTTCCATGGCATTTGAATTTATGAACTCCAGGAACCTTTGGGCTAGAAAGTTTGGGCTTGAGTAATGTTCCCAGTCTATATTCGGGTAGTTGAAGTCACCCAATATGATGGTGTTTGGTGATACATTTATACCCACAAGTGTCTTCAGGAAGGCTGTGTGGGTTTCCTGAGTTTGAGAGGGTGGCCTGTAGCATGCTACAAATTGTAGGGAAGTTTTGCCTATGGTTAATTGCACCTGGATGGTTTCCGATGCTTCGTGTGTAGCCACCAACCTGGAGGTGTGGGTATCCTTGATGAATATGGATACACCCCCTCCTTTTGTGGTGTGGTCCGGGTTTTGGGGCCGGAACGCATGATATGAGATGAAACCTGATAGTGCCGGGGTGCTCTCAGGAGCCTTGAACCAGGTTTCAGTCACAGCACAGACATCGATGTTCTCCATACTGAGAAGGGCCTCAAGTGCGTGCATTTTGAGATTTAGACTTCTGGCATTGAGCAGCATTACCCTTAGTTTCTTCACGTTTTTGTTTTCTAGGGTGGTAGGTTTAGAATTTGAGCCTTGCCTAAAAAAGGCACTATGGGGGTGGCAAGAGCCTTAGCCAATATCCGGAATCCCAGGGGTGACAGGTGCAAGCCGTCCCTTGCGAAGCAGCGTGGCTTGTTGAGCATGTCATCCCAGGCAGACAGGCACTGGATCCCCTTTGAATGACACCAGAAATTAAGCCAATTGTTAAAGCTGATCATCTTGTCACTATATTGTGGCATCATTCTTGGTGAAGGAAGGATACTGCTCAGGGTCAGGGTCATACCTGCCTGGGCTACATAATCAGAGAGCTCCTCTATGTCTCTTTTCATGTAGTCCAGGGAGGTACGTCTCAGGTCTTTCACACCAGCATGGACAATGACTGTGTCATACTTGTACTTGCCGTGGAGTGACCTGATTGCTTGTGTTACGTGGCGGATTCTAGCGCCCGATAGGCAGCTTACCATGACCTTCTCCTTGTTCAGCCTGGTGAGTGGGACGTCAGTGTGTCTGACTATGGAGTCACCTATGACAAGTATGTTTGGTGTTGTATTTGGCCTTAAGGGCAGTGACTGCTTTGCACACTGATTTTGTTGTTTATGTGTTGTTTGTGTGGTGTATTGAGTTTGCAGTTGCTTGGCTGTCTGCTTTGGAGGCCTCTGCTGTTTAGGTAAATTTTTACTCAGAGCCTCCGAGTATGTCTTAGTGTGTTTATGTGTTTGATTCAGTGGTGTGGTTGAGTTATGTGAGACTAGTATTGTGGTGTGTGTAGTTGCCTTCTCCTCCTGCCTGGTCTTGGCAGTCCTGAGTTGAGAGAGCTCAGCCTCCAGTTTGGCTAAATAGCTGCATCTCTCACAAGTGTTAGTGTTACGTGGGAGGAGGAGAGGGTTGTCCGTGTACATGAGGCAATTGTAACAATGTCTCAGAATTCCCAGATTCACCAACTGGGCAGGAGAGGACGCCAGCATCTGACCCTTCGACATGCTAGAAAGATTTATGAGTTGGTATGAGACAGAAAAGTAGTGGGCTTAGCAGGGAAGTGGGCACTCCTGGGGGGTTTTGCTAGTGAGAGATTTGTATAATATAGGAGTGCCTGACCTGCAAAGAGAATGCTTATAAGACAAGGGATATGCTTATAAGACAAGTGCTGAGCTTTTCGAGAAGAAAAAGCTATTTGGAACAAGTGCTGCACTTTTTAGTGAAGGTGTAAACTGTTTAGGTTCCTAACAGAGCAGTTCTAAGGGAAAAATTGAAGAACAGACTTTCTGGAGCCAGAAAGAGTTTAACCTTGTTTAACCGGCGCTGCCCGATGCTGCTCTAGTGGCAACTCCACGCTAAATCGCGTTAAAGCGTGCTTGATAGCAGGGGCTGGAAAGAAGCAGGAATAGACCCAAAACGGACAATAAAACTACAGTTTCAAGTCAGTAACCATATCTACAGTGTCTGTTGAGAAGAGGATGGTAATAGCAGTGTGTCACATGAGGTATAAATTGTATCTTAAATGTCAATCAACTGAGCAAACACACACACACACACACACACACACACACACACACACACACACACACACCTGTTGACAGCAATGAGAACAGAACCTCTTCCTAAGTACACCAATAGTGAACTTAGATGCAAGCACTACAGCACAAATCTGACTTAGATTCTAACCAGTTATGTTATTTTGACTTAAAAGACACACACACAAACACATACACACACCAGTTGACTTCAGTAAGATTAGAACTCCTACCTAAGTACACTGACTATAGAGCTCAATACTTAATGCATGCACCATGCCATAAGTCTGACTTGTACAATGCTGCAGGACAATTTATAGTGGATGACATCAGCATTTTAAACTTGAGAGAAGATGTTGGAAGGCCTGAATGAAATGGATTGATAGGCATATACAACTGTCAACGTACTGATACTCCATGGGATTGTACTGATGACTCCAAGATACGCAATTATTTTCTTCTGACTAAACAGATACACACCAGATGACTGAAGTGAGATTAGAAACCCTCCCTAAGTAAACTGACTAGAGAAATCAGTACTTAATGCATGCACCACAGGACAAGTCTAACTTTCACATTTCTGCAAGACAATTTATTGTGGATGACATCAGCATTGAATATTTGAGAGAAGATTTTGGGATGACTGTCTGAAATGGATGGCTAGCCATGTACAACTGTCAAGATATTAAAGATCTGCATGTTACTAGATTGATGAGTGTGCAAAGTGCAGTATTTGCTGTTGTATTTCCAATGTGCTGGTATACCCTACAAAGACAGATTTGCAAACTATATGCAAGCAGCTGCCCATATTGCTGCAAGTATTGGAAAATCTGAATGTTTATTTTCAGTATAAAGATGTACATGGTATATAAGAACGCATTTTTATTTATTTATGTAGTTTAATTGATATATTTGGGAACAAGTACGAAGAAAACAAATTTATAGGTTGTTACTAGGCTATCAGCCCTAGGGCCTATACAAGCCTAGCCATAACAATTCCCTGGTTATTTCTTCCCACAATGTTTACTTCCCTAGACCCTTGTCTAGCAGGTTGACTGATGTGATCCCTGTGATGAATTTCCTATCTCCCATCCAATTGTCAAGGTTCCTTTTGAAGAGGATCAAAGAGGCGCTCTGCTTGACATGTATGGGCAGTCTATTCCAGAGTCTGGGGAGTCTTTGGGTCAGGAACCTATCCCTCCAGCATGTTTGTTCATGGGTGCAGGTAACACATGGCTACAATGTAAATATGTGTTCTTTCCTTAAAAAAGTGTCTTCCCTTTGTGTTTTCACATGTACTTTCATGGGATGAAGACTAAATGGGCAGTAAACATATGTAATAAATGCTAATATGCACTTTCCATAGCATATGGCTCAGCAACTGTTTGTGCCATTGACGACAAAGCGTTTGCACATGTGAAATAAACATTTATACTGCTTTCCCCACTTTCTCATAGTTAAGCAACGAGCAAATGTGAACCTCTGCTTCACTGATAAAATTATGAGAATTGTATTGGTTTAACTCCATGCAACCATGTTAAGTGGAGAAGCACAACAGTCAGCGGTGTGGTTAGTACAGAGTGTAAGAAATATACCTGCTGCTTAGCTGACTCTGTACTAGCAGGGATAAATGCATTGAGAAATTTCTTTTTGAGCCCAGATGATACAGGGTTCAAATCCAGGTGTATCTAATAGTTTAAAATATGTATTTATAAAGCAATGATATAACTCTTTATTTTGCTTTCACTGTGTTTTACCTTAGCAGAGCATGTTTAAGCAGCATTGCATGAAGGTAACCGCAGCACTGAAGAGACGTTCACTGTCACTCGCCATTGATGGATGATGTCATACTCTGCACAAACACAGAGAACAGGATATGAAGGGCTACATTGGGTTGTTTTCACTTATGTGTGTGGTGTGTGATTCTATTTTTTTACCAAATTAAATGTGTTAAAATGGGGTAGATAGGAAAGTGGTGAATGTAAGGGCAAGCAGGGGGAAGAACAAAGGGTAACAAATATAGAAATTTGCAGGGGGAGGTAGGAAAGAATGATAGCTATCCACTTCAACAATGTAAAATGAAAATATGTACAGAATCTTAGATGGCTGTCACCTCAACAAAGAGGGGTGGCAACAATGCAATACTGTGTAGAATATGAACAGCCAAAGCATGTGTCTGAGGGAATTGAGTACATGACAGTCTGCATGTATTAAGATGTACTGTGTACTGTGAACTTTGAGTGAACTATTAGCAGTGGAAAAATACTGAAAACAAGAGTCTGCTTGAAAGCAGGAAATGTGCCTTTTATGGAAGTGTATCCAATTTTCTTTCTCTGCCTAGAGATATGATGATGTGAATTGCCTTATGTTTACGGGCAAACCTTTGATTGGTTAATCGCCCTGCATAATTATCTAATTGGTTCATTTTATATTTTTGTACTGTCAGCAGTATTAATGGTATATAAGCTTGTGTATTCCTTTGTTCTGGGAGTCTCCCTGGTGCTTTCCATGAGGCTCCCACACGTGTGTACTGTAGTTAATAAATACCACTGAAAGAGAGAAAGAATTGTATTTGTCTTCATTCTCAAAATAATGTGCAAATTAACAATTGGTGCCATTTACTCAGATCTGAATTGAAAGCAAGCTGCAGCAGTCAGGAATTGAATGAAATACTGCTAATAAAAGGGCCCATAACAGACTTTTCTGTTTCTGCAGTGTTTCTTTCATTTTTCTGCATCTGTCTGTCTTAAAGATTTGGAATTTGTTATGCAGAAAATGATATGATTTCTCTCATTCAGTTGTTTTGAGGTAAGTGGCATGCATTTCTTTTCTGCTATTGAATGTGCAGTATGAGTGTGGGTTAATACGAAAATACTGGTGACACACATATGAAAGGAGGTATGACAGTGGGGTAACAAGACATTTATATAATGCCTTAGCTAAACCTGTGTTAAACAAGTATAGCTCTATTTGAGTGAAAATGGGAGCGAGTGCGGGAAAAATAAGTGAGCCAGAAAGAGGTACACCAGCTGGTTATATGTTTTATCATGTGTCCCGGGACAGTTGCTTGTTTTAAAATCAGTGGATCGCCCTTACTAAAAATGATGGTGATCTTGCTTTCCCCGAAAATGGTAGTTTTAATAGAGATATTTTGACTAATTTGCGAAAGAGATTAAAAAAGAAAGAAAAAATACCAGGGTTGTGCTGGGCAGCTTTTAATGATTGGATGTGTGAGGCGAAAGAAAGGAAAAAGGACTCGGTAGTCAGTAGTCTTAAGGACAATCAGCAAAAAATAAAAGAGCAGATAAAGGAACTGCAGCATACTGCGAGTAATCTAGATGTGGCAGATGGTAAACGCTTAAGGGAACCACCCTTTAAGGGATTATATCCTGTACAGGAATTAAGTATATTGCAATTAACTGAATCATCTGAGGATGATAACCCATGGTTCCTCCCACCCCCTATGGTGCCTCCACCACAATATCAACCCTCACAGGTCCAAGACAGAGCAGTGAGCTCCACAACAAGGGGTGAAGGCAGACGGGGAGAAGAGCAGACCGCTCCCGATTCTGGAAGCAGAGATCAGGCAATGGGAGGGCAGTCTAGCAGATGGATCATAGAACAACCAGGCCAAACAGACATAGGAAAGCCTTCACCTAGACTAACCCGTTCTAAGAAAAAACAAAAAAGAAAAGCACAAATGCTTTTTGACCCTAGGTCTCGCCAGCCAAAAATCTACCAAAATAAAGAAGCCGTATATTTACACAAGGGTAAATATTACAAGCAATGCCCAATCGTGATTGATGACAATGACGGCTACGTTGGTCCAGACAAATTTAACACAGATTCTGATCCTGACGCGGGCACTAGCCCATCCGATGAAGAAGGCGCATTCCCATTGAGCAAAGTCTCAAACCCAGTACATGCTAGGGATGCGGGACAACCGGCAACTGTAGTGGCACCTAGGGCATGGTCAGCAGTTGATTTTCAAGTCATTACTAAATCACTCCCGCCCATTCGTACTAACCCAGTAAAGTTTCAACGTGTACTGGCAGGGCATATTTGTCTGCAAAATCCTACCATAGAAGAGGTTAGAGCCGTCCTCCAATATGCTGTCCCAGCTGATCTGATGAAACGAATCTGGGATCATGCTAATGTTCCTACCCCAATACTGAAGCACAATATACAAGGGAAAAATGGGTTTGAGGTGGTTAGGCAAAGTATAGTCAATGCTATTACTGTAATAGTGCCACCTACCCCCACTTGGTCGAAAATTAAATCAGTCATACAAAAAGAAGATGAGCCTGTAGACGAATATTTATATCATCTCACTGAAGCCTGAAGCCAAAACTGGCAGGGAGCACAGTTGGCCCCACCCCAGAATCCCAGTAATAAGACAGAGTGTTTCAACTGTGGCCCAATAGGCCATTGGAGAAATGAGTGTCCATATTTAGCTGAACAACCTGCTCCACCCACTGATATGTCGCATCAGTGGAATTCTAATTGGACTCTGTCCAATCGGCAGCAACCACAATGAAGGTTCCCTGAACAGAAACAGCAGCAGTTGTGCCCTTTTATTCCTGTGGATCAGGATGGACCACATGTTATGTTACTAGTTAAAAATAAACCATATCCATTTTTGATTGATACCGGAGCGACTAAATCCATGCTAGCTGGCAAAGCAGCAATGAATGTTCCCCTCTCCGACAAAATAACTAGAGGAGTGGGTGTCTCTGGTATACCTATTGAGTATTCCGAAACTGTTCCAGTCTCACTAACTTTGGGACCTCTACAAGATAACCATGCATTTTTAGTAGGATGCTCAGCACCTTTAAATCTATTAGGAAGAGCCTTGCTTTGAAAAATAGGGGCCACCAGTTTTTGCACAGCTGATGGAGTTTATCTTCAAGTACCATCAGATCAACAGGACAGTACCCTGGCAGCCTTAGATAAAACTATCACTTTACAGATGATGTGCATCCAGTCAGATCTTAACAGAAACATGTGTTTACATTCCCTACCCTCTCACCTGTGGACTACTCATGACAATGATGTGGGATGTTTGACCTCAGCTGCTCCTGTAAAAATAACTCTAAAACCAGGAGCAAGGTTGCCGAGAGTGCCACAATACTCTTTGACAGCCGAGGCTATATCTGGTATTGCCCCTGTTATTTCTGCATTAGAACAGCAAGGGATCAAAATACCCACCACAAGCCCATGTAATACTCCAATATTACCGGTAAAAAAACCTGGCAAACAAGCTTACAGATTTGTGCAGGACTTGTGTGAAGTCAACAAAGCTGTTTTGCATATTTTTCCAATTGTACTGAACCCAGCTACTATTTTGAGCTGTATCCCACCTACTGCACAATGTGTTATGGTTATAGATATTTCATCAGCCTTTTTATCTATTCCAGTACATCCTGACAGTCAGTATTTGTTTTTATTTACCTACAAAAGTCAGCAGTATACTTGGACTTAATTGCCCCAGGGATACGTAGACTCCCCAACCTTATTCTCTAGAGAGATGCATAGACAGTTACAGGATCTGCAACTACCATCTCGTTCAGTTTTTGTTCAATATGTGGACGATATTCTTATAGCTTTACCAGTCAGTAACTCATGTATGGAGGATTCCATTTTAGTGTTAAACTTTTTAGCTATACGAGGGTTTAAAGTAAATAGATCAAAATTACAATTCTGTCAGGAAAAGGTGCAGTATTTGGGACATATAATTGCAATGGGTTCTCGTCAAATACTCCCAAATCATATAACTTCTATTCAAAGTGCCCCACACCCTGTAACCCAGAGGCAGCTTCGAGGATTCCTTGGCCTAGCAGGATACTGTAGACAGTGGGTGCCTAATTTTTCGGAGATTTCAGCCCCCTTGTTACATCTCCTAAAAAAGGATATTACGGAACCTTTACCCTGGCCGTCACAACACGAAGAAGCTTTTTGGGCTATCAAAACAGCCTTGGTAAATCCTCCTGCCTTAGGGTTGCCAGATTATTCCAAACCTTTTGTTTTCTTTTGCTGTGAGTGAAACAAGACTGCCTTGGGTATCCTAGCCCAGCACCGCACTGGAGGCTACCTGCCTATTGCTTATTACAGCACTCAGCTAGATCAGGTTGCCTCTGGTTACCAGGCCTGCTTACGGGCTGTGGCAGCTGCTGCTGTCTTGGTTGATATGGCAGTCCCACTAACCTTGGGACATGATACTATATTAGCAGTCCCACATGCAATTCAAGCGCTACTTTTAAAAACAAAAACACAGTATCTTTCAAATGCACGCCTTACTAAGTATGAAATAAGTTTAATAAATAACCCTGCCCTCCAAGTCATACGCTGCCCACCACTGAACCCTGCCTCTTTAATACCAACTTCAGATGAGGGTGAACTACATGATTGTGTGCTTGTAGTTAACTCTGTTCTTTCTCCTAGGTTACATTTATATGACACTCCTTTGCAAAATCCTGATTTGGTTCTTTTTGTTGATGGATCCTGCTTACGAACAAACTCTGGTGAATTCCAAGCAGCTTGGTCAGTTTGTACTTTGACCAATGTTTTAAGATCAGCACGATTATCCCCAGGCACTTCCGCGCAGGCTGTGGAACTAGTGGCATTATCGAATGCATGCAAAATCGCTAAGGACAAGTCTGTTACTATATATACTGACTCCCATTATGCCCATGGTGTTGTTTATGATTTTGGTATATTGTGGAAGGAAAGAGGGTTTTTAACATCTTCCAGGGCACCCATTAAAAAACATCTCTATATCAATAACTTGCTACAAGACTTATTGTTGCCTTCTGAACTCGCTGTTGTTAAATGTACAGCCCATCAATCTAATGACTCTTTTGAATCTAAGGGCAATAATTTAGCTGACTGGGCTGCTAAACAGGCTGGTCTCTCACAAACTGTTCAGGGACATTTTCTGCAGCCTCTGCAACAAATGGTTACTTTTGATACCACAGTGTTAAAAGCTTTACAGGATGAAGTACTGGAATCAGAAAGGAAAACATGGCTGGCTCAAGGTTGTTTTCAATGCTCTGATCTCATTTGGCAACATACCGATGGCAGATTGGTCTGCCCAATGTCCATGTTAAATTTTCTTATTAAAGCATATCATTTGCCAGCTCATGTAAGGGTACAAGCGTTAATAGAACAAATCCAAAAGGATTGGTTTGCCCCAGGACTTTCTGCTTCTGTACAGCATTTTTTGAGCATGTGTTCCATTTGTTTACAGTATAATATTTCAAAAGGCACTATGGCTCCCACACAACCACTGCCAAAATCATTGGGACTTTGCAATGGGATTTTATTGAACTTCCACCTTGTGCTCATTTCAAATATGTTTTAACTGTTGTTGATGTGTTCTCTGGGTGGTTAGAAGCCTATCTATGTGTCAAAAATGATGCTATTTCAGTTGCTAAGAAACTTTGTTATGAATTGATACCTTATTTTGGTGTTCCCTGTCAAATATATTTGGACCGTGGAACACATTTTACTGCTCAATTGATTGATTCACTGTGTAAAATGTTAGGCATCACCTTAAAATTTCATTGTCCATATAGACCACAGGCATCAGGTATTATTGAACGCATGAATCAGACACTAAAAACTAGATTGGCTAAAATTACTATGGAAATGGGCCTCACTTGGGTACAGGCTTTACCTCTAGCCTTACTCTCTATTAGAGCACAAGTACATCCTACTAAGGGACTTTCTCCTCATGAAATCCTCATGGGTTGCCCTATGCACATGCTCATGACACCACCATCACCTTTCTCTGAGTATGATGCATTTGATCATGATATTTTTGTATATTGCACTTCTCTTGCCTCTTTTTTACAGTTTCATCACCGCCAGGTAGCAGCGGCTCAACATATCCCTGATCCTTTCCTGTCCTCCACAATACAGCCAGGAGACTGGGTGTACGTCAAGTCTTTCTCTCAAAAAACAGCTCTTCAACCACGTTGGAAGGGGCCATTCCTGGTTCTGCTGATGACATCATCAGCGGTGTGACTACAAGTCTCGCCCACCTGGATTCACATATCGCACGTTAAAAAGGTTGTGCCATCCGAAGATCAACAGCCTTTACCTTTATCCACTCCAGACTCTCCACCTATTGCTACTCGTACTCGAAGTCATACTGTGCCAGCATCTGAAGATGTCTAACATCTATCCATTTGGAAAACCTCTCCCTCCTGAAACAGCACAAGTGCAACCACCATTTCCACAAAAGTACTGGACAGCTATTCTGGTGGTTATTCTTGTTGTACTGTTATTTTTAATGTGGCCGTTTTTATTTCCTGCCCCAGTGACGCATCACAGCAAACAAGCTACTTGGCACCCACCTTTTAACACCTACCAGGCCATCAAGTATGTTTATGCATCTACTTTCAATGCTTCCAACTGCTGGAGCTGCACTGCAATTCCCTCTGTCCATGGGGGATTGTCATTGGCTGCGGCTCCATTAAGTATTATTGATACATGGACTAGCTTACTCAACAATACTGCTAATATAACATCCAGCAAATCTATCGTATTACAACTTTCTCTTCGTCATAATGGTATTTTGTGTTTTTAACAAAACTATTAGAGAGAACATCACTGGACTCGTAAGATGGGCTGGAGTAAGTGTAATCATTCAATTCAAGGGTATCAATGTATGAATAACAGCAGTCTAATGTCATTTTATCCCATCTATCAAATCCTCAAGAACACTACCCTCTTGAATGACACTGTAAGACAAGTGTTTTGGGCTATCTTCCATGGTTTTATTCCTGGAAACTCAACTCTATCAAATATCACTATCTTAGTGCAGGAGTGCTATTTCATCTGTGGTAAAAGCGCCTACAAGTGGCTGCCAGTAGATTGGTCTGGTAGCTGTTTTTTAGGCTATTTAGCCCCAGCCATCCGACATACTTCTGTTTTACCTCAAGGAAAAATTCGGAACGTTTGAGAGGTCAAGAAGCCTGCCAATCCAGTAGGTCAAGTTGATGCTTCATTGATCTATCATCATGATTTAGCTCATGCTGGCACCAAAGGACTGTCCCATATGGACTTGGGTGATGATGTCATATCATGGGCTGGTATAATTCTAGCATACGGTGCAGTAAAATCAATCTGGGAACTGAGGAAGCTGTCTAAGTTGCTTGAAGTATTAAGCAATGCTACATTTTCTGCCTTGGAACTAGTGACTGATGAACTGACTGCTATGAGAGCTGTAGTACTCCAAAACCGGATGGCTCTCGATTTTACCCTAGCGGCAAAAGGAGGAACTTGTGCTTTAATCCAGGAGGAGTGCTGTATGTTTATTCCTGACAATCAGCATGGAATTGAAAGCCATCTTGAACTGATTCAAAGAGTTTCCGCACTCTCTGAGGCCAAAGAGGCCAATAGCTCAACATGCGCATGGTTAACCAACCTGTTCTCAGGTTGGGGGGGTGGATTGTTGAAGTTGATTTTATTAATTGCAATATTAGCAATTGTTGCTTTTCTTGTCTTATTTTTAATCAAAACACTGATTTTAAAATTAATGTCTTCAAAAACTGTGAAAAAGGTGCCTAAGTTTTATATGCCTGCAACTATGAATGTAGACGATGAAATGACAATGTTTTCCAATGATAAAAAGACCAGTAACATGGTTATGCTAAATTTGGGGCAAATGTATGATAGGTTAAATGGTGATGCTTACACAGCATCAAATGGGGATTGTAGAATATGAACAGCCAAAGCATGTGTCTGAGGGAATTGAGTACGTGACAGTCTGCATGTATTAAGATGTACTGTGTACTGTGAACTTTGAGTGAACTATGAGCAGTGGAAAAATACTGAAAAACAAGAGTCTGCTTGAAAGCAGAAAATGTGCCTTTTATGGAAGTGTATCCGATTTTCTTTCTTTGCCTAGAGATATGATGATGATGTGAATTGCCTTATGTTTATGGGTAAACCTTTGATTGGTTAATTGCCCTGTATAATGATCTAATCGGTTCATTTTATATTTTTGTACTGACAGCAGTAATAATGGTATATAAGCTTGTGTATTCCTTTGTTCTGGGAGTCTCCCTGGTGCTTTCCATGAGGCTCCCACACGTGTGTACTGTAGTTAATAAATACCACTGAAAGAGAGAAAGAACTGTATTTGTCTTCATTCTCAAAGTAATGTGCAACTTAACAACTGTTGTATAGCCAATTGGACCAAATCAAGTTTGTCAAGAAGACATGTCTGTAAAGTGGAGAGCTATGTATGGGACGATATTTGTTTTGAGGAACAGGTGCCCATTTTTTTATGTATTTTTGCTTCAGTAAGTTGTGTATGTTGGGTAAGGGATGTAGACATTTCTGGGTTAGGTAAGTAGGGTAGGTGAGGAAGCAGATGCAAACAAACAGGACAAACAAGACAAGACAGAGGGACAGTGAATGACATGACAGGTTGGGAGATACCATGATTAAGGTTAGGGAGGGGACAGCAGATGCACACCAAACATGGAGACTGTGAGAATCTAGTCCTCACCTTCAGGATTGTCACCACTGTCCTCTTACTCAGCTATCTGTTGGAGTACTTGTCGTCTTCTCCTATAAACCATTAAAGAGAGCAGCCTCTCCATATAACATAGGGGTACATCAGTGGAGCTGTGTATGACCCTACACACCAAGTAAGGCAACTCCTGGTGGGTGATAAAATTGCCACCTTCACCAACGCTCTCAGAGGGTATCACAGCACCAGCTGCCAGTTAGTGCTACCTGATATAGAGGGTCCAGGTAGTGCAGGGGCAATGGTGGTAGTACTGCCAGGTTGGGTCCGAAATGTGCTGGGCATTGGTGCAGGAGCTGGTGGAATGGCGGCAGGCTGAGTCATGGGAGTTGGCCTGCCTCCCTGTGTTTTAAAGCATTTTGTGATTTGTTAGAGATAGATTACATGGACAAGTTTTGATGACACATAGAAACACAAAAAAGGAAGATAAGAGTTGGGGTAAGAGGGAAAAAAGATATAATTAGTACCATCATATCTGACATGCAATGCATTATCCACAATAATAAAATATTTATCTCTTCCTTTACATTTAAGTATACTTCTTAACAACTACAAACTATAGCTAATGATTGCTCAAAGTAATCCTTACAATGTGCATATATTACATATATGCTTGGTCAAATTATAGAGATTAAGTTAACATCAGGGCATTTATTCCACTTCTGTTGAAATTAAATGATATAATATTTTAAAGGATTTTACTACATATTTGTTACTTGTGGTATTTGCACTCACAACCTCTGACTACAGTATTAGACTTGACTCCTACAGTCGGCTTGTGCTACAGACTGAAGCATGCATGCTTGCTTTTACACCGAGGGTATGCATGCTTAATTTGCTACTACTGTATAGAAGAGCAATACTTTAGCTAAAATGATAGTCATGCTGTACTGCATAAATACCCATTGCTTCCCTCAGTCTCTATAGATGCTCAACATGGGCCTCTCTAGTCACCATGATCTCTTAGGTGGCTGTGGAATAAAAAGGAGAACAAGAGAAGAACATTAAGTGTAACAGTCTTGCATATATGCAGCTGCCTATCTAATTTCAATTTTCTGTAACTGTATACTTATACAACTGTGCAATGTCAGCAGTCCTGAACTTATCCAGCTACTTGCTGAGTGTATCCTGCTTGCACCTTTAGAGGTAATTTTGATGGTGCCTACACTGTTCTGCAATGCACTTGAGACAGCCTTGGCCAGACTACTCCTTGCCTCAGAATTGTACTGAGAGCTGGTATAGTCCCCCTGCAACAGCCTTCAGCTGTGGTGCTTTACAAGGAGTCCAATAACTATTCTGGACTCCTCAACACTCCACTTCTGTGCCATAAATTGGGCACCTTCCCTTCTACCTCCAGACAAGTCTGACCAGGGAAAACAGCAATAGTTGACAGTGATTTCCCACCAATCTGTGTTATTGTGTCTATTACTAGTGCACAAAACCAAACAATCATGCCAACTGAAATTGCACAACATTAAGCAGACAACAATAGTACCAAATAGAGAAGAAGGCAGTTTTTAAAATAGGAAGGTTAATCTGACAGTTGTCATTACTTGGTGTGGTTGCTGATCTAACTCTTAGTTGATTCAGCATTGCAGACATATATTGGGGGCATAACTTTTATGATCTGACCCTTTTTTGTGAGTCTTTACACACAGATAAAATACATTTGTAGAATGTGGGATTCAAACCTATACATTACAGACAAAACATATTCTTTAACATAGCTGATTTTTTATTTTTGCCACAGATGAAGTGCTTGTTGGACAAACACCTGCTGTAGGCAGTTATTTCTAAGTTTGATTTTTGTTTTCATGTTAATTTTAATATAAAGTAAACTGGAACAATAGGAATAAAATTTTGGTCTTTGTGGATTAGAACCCACACTCAACTGTATTGCAGCCCTACAGTTATACCTGCTGCCACAGGAGCAGTTAAGAAACATCTGTATAATTTCATATTCATTATTAAGTATGAGTGTTAACTGTCATGCAAAATACTTAGTGTGTTTGCATGGTGGCAAACTATACAAGATACAATGTATCTGCTTTGAAATTGTCTCCTGTCTGCTTCATGTCTGCAGGTATTCCAGACCTGCAGTTGTTGGGGATGTTTGCTAACTGCTGGGCAATGCCATTTAGTGGGTTTGTGCAATGGAAAGGAAAATATCCAACAATGTATCATTTTTGAAATTGAGAATGTCTGCATCCTGTCTGCAGATGTTGTCTTTGCTTCATGCGTTGGCCAATAAACCAGGTTTGCACAATAGTAAGCAATGTGCAAATGTGACAAACAAAGCTCACCCTGTTTTATCCTTGTGAGCAGTGTTTATCATGGTTCACCCTTAAAAGGCAAATGTGGGACTTGCTCCATGATCTACAGATAGCATATACTCTGTGGATCCCTGTGTTTAGCAGATGTGCTACACGCACATGTGATTCATGGGTGTAGTTTATATATTGTTTATTACAGAAGTACATCACATAGCATTTATTCTGTTTATCCATTTCCCATGCTTGCGCTAAGCTGCAAGCAGCTCAAATAGTAGTATAAAAAAAATCAAATAAACAGCATTATAAAACAAATGCTGGTACACATTAAATACTTCTACAGAAGGCTGGATTTGAACTCTCACACCAATGAACCTGCAAAACACAATAAGGGTCTCTTATCCCTCTTTGCCACAGAAACACTTTGCAGCCAAAATGAACATCATTGTACATACAAACAAGTCCAAATCATCCACAGTATTAATGACATATGACACTTGTGCACTTTTAGTTGTTTGTACATGTTAATTTCAGATGTAGTGTAATGAGTGATAATGTAACCATTTATGACTATTGTTTGCAGCAATTAATCTGTCTTGTCTTTGAATAGCATTCATTCTTCGGTTATCTGAGCAGTAATCTGAGACGTGCAGTCTGTAAAGCATTTTGTAACATTGTATTTAAAATATATGAGAATATAAAATGGTAATGATATACAACTGTCAACAAATTTAGGGGAGTTTGCATATTACTGAACAGAAATTGAGAAATGTGTGCTGCTTGCTTACATTTGAAACCTTGATATAATTACTTCTACACTTTGTAAGTGCAACCTGGCTGACACATCCACTGGAGGTAAGAGAGTCTGAAATGCTGTTGTGTTTTCCTTCTCCCTACCAATAATCATTCACAATTGCAATCCATTAGCAACAAACACTGAGGGAGTGCCTCCACTATACTTATATTGGAGCCAAGAATTTGGGATTTGGCAATTCTAATGAGTTCACAACTCATTTGCATAGTTGCCATGTTCAAAGGCCTGAATCTACACTATAAAAAGCTAACCATGTAGTCAGGGAATGTGAAAGTGAGGAGAGCTGTGTATGGGGATAACACAGAAGAAGATTGCACAAAAGACTACTGATATTGATAAGGTATGACTGAATTTTCCAGTCATACACTGGATTTGATCACATGTAACTAGAAAAATATTTATGGATATATAAATATATATACATACATGCATATATATATATATATATATATATATATATATAGAGAGAGAGAGAGAGAGAGAGAGGTAGATATATGCATGCCTTAGCAAATGCAAATTTTATCTGTATGCACTTCTTAGAAGTTTACTGATGACATAGACATTTTTGTCAGGGCATTTTACTTTCTCAGGTACATAGTCTTATTAACGTTCACCACAAGTGTTCCTGTTACTACTGTTTCTCTTTACACTCTTCATTGTTATTTCAGTTAATTGGAAATGTCCTATATTGTCAATGACACAAGGGTGTTAGCCTTCTAGGATGGCCCATAGACACCTCTAGAGTGATGATGGGCACAGATAGAGGTGATTGGCATTTGCATAATAATGACTGTTCTGTGGTAAATGTTTTTGGGACAGTTTGTTTGAAAGCCATTAATTGACTGATGTGTTATTCCTTGTTTGGTACAGAATTCCTCAGCTGAATTCCATTTCTTTGTTGCCACAGACAAAAAATGTTTTTACAGTCGTTTGCTTTACTATTGCTAGTCCTTGTTTTCAATTAAAATTTGGTTTGTATGTGACTGTGATACATTACAATCACATAACCTTTTTTTATATTTGAATAACTGAAGATTTTTTTTGTTTCTCCAGTAGGTAATATTTTAAAAATAATATGTGTTATGTCTAAGCAGGGCTTTTATTTATGTGATATTCAAGTGTAGTATCCTTCTTTTTCACTTTATGTCATGTAGGACTATGGCACCCAAGTGTCCCAATCTATGGAAACCCCCTTTCAGTCACTTGGAGAATGATGTGATTGTACAAGCCTTTCATCAAAATGATGCCTTTCTTCTTAACAGAGGATGTGGGGATATGTCTGGAAGAATGCATATTTGGAACCAGATAGTGAATAATGTCAATTCTATTGGGGGCCACAGCAGGAAATATGATCAGGTGCATCATAGGGTCACTTATATGATTTCATCAGCCTGGAGGAGAGCAGCTGCAGTGGCACATGGATAGTTGGCTACCGGGAGGCACCTACTACAGAACCACCACTAACACCATAAGAAGAGTTCCAGTCCATTGTCAGGGATCAAGAGAGCTCAGTGGAAAGTATACAACAGCATGTGATTGCTGAAGCTGTTTTCTCAGCATAATGCTGTGAACCATGACACAGATGGTGAATATACAGGAATTGTACTGTAGAGCTCCCCAGATGTATTTAGGTGCTGGAATCATGACTCGATCATCCCAAATACCCACTCTGTGATAGTTCTTGTTTGGGCGTGCACCTCATTATAACATTATTCAGCTGGTGTGTGTGCATTTCTGATGGAAGTCATCAGCCTTGGTTTGAGTACATAACCTGCATCCCCCAGTAAATGACAATGATCGATATCCACCTAGTAAACAGCTCATCTAGTTGACAGTTGTACAAGATATGTGAGTCATGGTAACTGCCCAAGTTGCCAGCATACACATTCAGCATGATTCCCTTAATGTTACACATGACCAGGCAGCTAATGGAGTGATAGCCCTTTCTATTTATGTACATTCTTCCCTGTTCACCAGGTGGTGCTTCAAATTCTACATGTATACAGTCAATTGCACTCAGGAATTCAGGGTAGTGTGCTACAGGGTAGAACTCATGCATAGTTCTAGCTCTGTCCTCAGGTGTATGGGGAAATTATGTGTACTCACTGGTATGTTGTAGTATAGCATTCAGGATGTGATGGCTATGACACTCCCAGCATGTCCTCTATTGGTCTCTGGAAGGTTCCTGTAGCTAAATGTCTAAGTGTTACACATACCTTAGTCTGCAATGGGATTGGTTCCCCTCCATTTGCCCTTGCTCTCAGTTGAGGATGACAGAGGTTGCAATTTCTAGGTCATGCAGATTGTGAAAAGTTAAACTGACTCTAAACACCCTTCTTCTTCTTGGCTTGTAGTCTATTAGCAGCAGCAGCATAGACATAGGCCTGCTGCACATACACATGAATAAGAGCAACAGCAGCCCACATGCTTTCCATGTAGACTAGGTTCCCTGGCTGTATTCTAATAGGTCTTTGAATTTGCAGGGAAAGCCAGCACTAAGTCTACACAGTTGCTTTATAGTTTGTTGAATAGCTCCTCTATCCTGGACTGGTTGATAGCAAACACTTCAGCTGCTTATGCTGTAATTATCATGCCACAATGGTTATCATGTTTGTGCGGCTCTACATGCCATGTAGAGATGTTTATTAAATACAAAACTGTGCACTATTCGTAGCACGCACATGGTTTTAGCAAACCATGCAGTCTTTATTGAATCTGCATCAAAGTTGATTAGTGCTTGAGGATCACTCCCTGCTTTGCTTTTAGAACTCTCCCTTTGCTTGAATCTAGCTTGGACTGCCAATTTCCAACTTGCGAATAGAACTTTATCTGCATAACTGTTTCTTGTATCAGCATTGTGGGTAGTACTGTTACAATTAAATGTAGGGACTCAATGACAGAATCGTAGAAGAATTTTTAAATTTGAAGCCTTTCAGTATTCCTTGTGAGGAATTTCTTTAACTTCTTAGTGTAAAATCAGACATAATAGAAGCACAACAGCTGACTGATACATTTGTTAAACATATTAAAAATTCATAACCTTAAATTAAAATAAGGGCAATTGTTAAATAAGAGTGTCGTGTCTGAAAATACATAGGTCATAATCTTGTTGCAGAAGGCCAGAAGCCTGATAACAAAAAAGTCAAATAAATCATGCAAATGTTAAAAACCAAAAGACATTTGTTTAATACAGAGTTTCAATGAATAATGCATTATTTTGAAACAATATTTACTTAATATGTCCAAGAATGCCACTAGAAAAGATGTAACATGGAAATAAAGATATGTATCAGAAAAAGTTGGAATGCCCAAGAAGTTAGTTACTGACACACAAGTACAATATATATATATATATATATATATATATATATATATGTATATATATATATATATATATAAATATATATATATATATATATATGTGTGTGTATATATATATATATATATATATATATATATATATGTATAGTTTACTATCAAAAGGATGAAAATCACATCCATGAATGGTGATTTCCATGACAAATAACGTCGACTCATGAATATGACATAGGCTGAATTATCGATGCAGCAACGTCGAGTAATTCTGTCGACCTTAAGGTGGAACTCTCCCATTGACATACATGCTGTAACTCCCTGCCCATGTACGACCTTCTAAATGGACATGCAAATGAACTTTGACATTCCAACAGTCGCTCCTACCATGGTCAAGGAGGTGGCTGTCGAGCAGGTTACTGTCATGCTTTTGATGGTAAACCATATATATATATATATATATATATATATATATATATATATATATATATACACTGGCAGTTGTGTTGCAACTGAATACCACAATACCACTTAGAATATTATGCATACTGTCAACTACATGAAAAAAAGACTAGACCAGCTGCCCATGGGTCAGAAGTGTTTATAGGTGCACAATTAGCAATAGTGTACCAGTCTATCTAATTTCAGAAATATGACTAAAGAAAGAAGTTTAGATAGAAGCAAATCACAAAGCAATGCAAATTTTATTCATAATATCTCAGTAAAAGGCACACCTGACATTTTTTGTGGATATTATTAAAACTAAAGACATGCAATCTGAAAGTGAAGCACAGACCAAGTAAGAAAGTACAAGTTACAGAAGTGTTGAGTGGAGATTTTTTTCCAGACAAAACATGAATAATTGCTGGAAGAAGAACTATAGCTTTTGTGTGGTAATTCCACAGTTAACAAAGATAAAACAGTGTACAAGAATTTTAAAGATTTTTTTTATGCTGAGAAAATTCAGTTATTAACAGACAATACAATGAGTGCTAGACTCAGCTGAAGTAATCAGCATTGAAAACATTTTTTTTTTTATTTCCTTTTAAAGAAGAAATAAGCAGTGCCAATGGTTTAATGTTTAAGACTGGCAAAATAGTTCACAAGCAATAAAGACAATAAATATCTCTGGGATACTTGAATCACATCTAGAAAGAGTTATTTGCAAGGAAAAAGCAAAGGATATCACATACTGGTTATGAGCATCAAACCAAATTAAGCAATAATAGGGGAAACATTTGCATAAATTTTTTCACACCTAAAAGAAATTTCCAAAATTAAAAAAAAAAAAAAATATATATATATATATATATATATATATATATATATATATATATATCTAGGTTTACCTATAAATAGTCGCACAATGTATGTGCGAACAACCAATGTTCGAAAACTAATAACTACGCACTCAAAAAAGTGATGTACAACCACAAGAACACACACTATCAAACTGATCTGCATAACAAATCCAGCACCTAAATGCACCGGAATTCCCTACCGCTCTGGACCCAGGAACAAGTGCTACCATGGGTCCCATGGGGGGGGGGGGGCAGGCTCAGTATTTGGTTGGGTGGCACTGAAGTTCGTTTTGTCAACTGCCTATGCTCAGATTAGCGACATTTCATCCCGCAACATTATTTCTCAGTATTCCGAACATTCGACATGTCTGTATTTGTTTTTGTCAAGGAAAACTCTATATATACATATATATATATATATATATATATATATATATATATTTATATATATATATATATATATATATATATATATCTACATATACATATATATATATATATATATATATATATATATATATATATATATATATATATATATATATATATATATATATATATATATACACATACACATGCTGAAGTTGTGTTGAGAATTGAATGTTAGTTGGAGGCATGTGTTATATGACTGGATAGTGGTGAAAATGTTTGGGTCAAAACTGAGCAATTTTTTCAAGCTTTGTAGTCAAATAACGTTTCACTTTCAGTGAAGTTAGTTTTGCTTACTGCCCCTTTACCAAATAAAATGAGAAGTGGCCAACATTATATTACTTGGATGACTCTGGCCAGGGCAAGAAAAAAATATTATAAGAAATTCAGTGTCCAGCTCTAGTTTTCGTTTTGAAGATTTTCTTCTACTTTTCGAAAATGTGATTATCAGGGAGATTGCAATATAAAAGTCAAGAAGATAAGATAAAAATATTAGTTCCCAACTCATGATCAAAATTTCGTCAATTCTTAAATAAATTGAATGTTAACGAGTGTCTGTTTTGCTTATTATTACATTTTTTTATTCTCAGTAATTGAAGATGGAATATTATCAGAGTAATTTGTTTTTTTTTCCCCTAAAATCTGGTCTCGGGTTCTTATATAAGTATGTATGAGTGTGTATGTATGTGTGTATATATGTATATATATGTATATATATATATAGATATATATATATATATATATATATATATCTATATAGATATATAGATAAATATATATCTATATCTATATATATATGTATATATATATATATATATATATATATATATATATATATATATATATATATATATATATATATAGAGAGAGAGAGAGATAAATATATATTGATATTTATAAATAGTGAGTCTTGATCAAACTTGAAAGCATGAAACAGCAAAATAGAGGAACAGCATATAAGCAATTTCTTTCCCTGGGAAAGAAATTGCTTGGCTGCCCCCATTACTTTGCCATTTTCTTCACTGCATTGCTATCTCGGAGTTGGTATATTTAAGTAGGGGGGGGTTAAAGTTTTTATTTATTTATTTATTGTGGAACAGCGATTTTTTCCCTAGGGAAAAAAATTTCTGTTCTAAGTGTTCGGGATTGTAAGCTTTTGCTTACATGGGGTCGATAAATCAGCATTCACTTTTTAAGCGTTTGCTGATTTTAATATAGACCATACATATATATATATATATATATATATATATATATATATATATATATATATATATGTGTGTGTATATATATATATATATATATATATATATATATATATATATATATATATATATATATATATATATATCCATTTATGGATTCACTTTAGAACATCGAAATCCTATTACATTGAAATTCAAAACATTAAACCAAAATCTTGAAAATTAAAAACACTGAAAACTCAAAACATTGAATCCCATAACATTAAAAAAACATAGGAAAGCAACATGTATTACTAACTGGCATTACTAACCTTGATGGAAATACTTGGAACAGACTTCCAAATGATCTAATTTCCCTTATATCTAACCCACAGTTTAAGAGCCAACTAAGAGTCTTCCTTAAATCCCAATGGTTATGTACATATTCTAAACCAGACTGACACCTTCTCCCCTTGCTAAAATACCTTGAAACGTCTTCAACACTGATATCCATTTCTTATTTCCTTCACTGTTTGTTTACGTTCCTCTACAATTTTTTTTCTTGTTTTAACTCAGTATTTTCTGTACGCTGTCAAACTACTACATAATAAAAACTAGCCTTTTCAGAGATTTGTAATATGCCATGCCCTGTGAGCATCTATGTATAGAAAATGTTTGATAGATACCAGCTATATATTTCTTTTTGCTTTCTATGTCTAACCCACTACTTTAAATCTGCTATACCTTTTCTTCTATATTTACATCTAATGCTGTTAATCTCTTTACACCAACTCTAACATTATTATTTTTTTTTCTCACTTTTTTATATTGTAATTTCTTTTTCTCTTTCCCTTTTTTTCTTCTTTCACCTACTAACTTAAATTAAATCTATGGTAAAGTGTTTTTTTTTTACATTATTTAATGTTATACCCTGGGATTCATGAAGCTCGGCGCAAGGCCGGTGTAAGGCTTGCGCCGGCAGTGCAGTGTATAATCGGTGTAGCAGCGCCACATGCATAGTAATGAGTGCGCGCCGCAACCACAGACACGTGCAGAGGGCACGTGCGCTAGCCCAAGTAGGATGTGCCCGTAGGCGTGGCCAAGCCGGCAGGCGATGAGCAACCTAAAGTGCTGACTGTCACAGGCCACCTGCAATAGTAACCGCACCAGCCAGGGTCCGTGGATAATGAAACGTACGCAGAGTATGCAACATAGTACCCGTTCACACAAAACGGATAACCAAACATTAACCCACGAAGTCCAAAATGTACCCGTCCAAGGAACAAAGGATACGCGTAATACCGTGTCCGTCACGCAATGCACTGTCAGTGGGCATACCCAGTGAAGGTGTACCACAGCATGTCAGCGCGCCGCACCTACACACAAGTAGCCACATGGGCATGGTCACCAGCAGTAGTGAGAGTACACAGCCGGGCAGCCGTGTCGATGTAACAACCAGAAGGAAACCAGATACCCTAAACACAGACAAACATGTGCATAGCAACATGTACTACACCCAGCAACGTGCCCGTCGCATACACATAGAATGGCGTATGCCTAAGCGTAATATCCAGAAGCAGAACCCATGCATGCAAATGTAATACACAACAGCCCCGTCATAGCACGTAACCCGCACCCATGTACGACCGTGCACCCAACCCAGCTAGCAGCCTTGCGCAGCTGCACACCTACACACAATGGGTATACCTGAAATGTAGAAAGAAGTATTGTCCTAGGCAGTGCCACGCGGGCAAATATGTACCCCACATGTCAACATCCCACCTCAGGTACTGATATCCAAATGGCTGCATGTGAATGTGTCAGCAGAATGTGTACATCCCGCATGTGGTATGGACCTGTCGAAACCCCATAGGCGTTCACACGCTACGGTGCCCATAACTGTACACATCTGGATAAGGCAGTATGTTCAGCCACCGTACTGATGATTAGCTATGCAGACATGTCAAACACAACACATATGGCGGAACATCTGCCCACCAAGCAGGACGCCCCAACAGGGTGCCACATGCACAGAAGGTGAAGGTGGGACATCACACGTTGAGAATAGCGTTGCCGGATGGCCAAACACCCACGGCCAATGCAAAGGATGGAATAACATGTATATGCCTGGATGAATGGGTATGTCATAGCATGGGAATAGGCCAAGCTATCCAACATAATAGCCATGCGTACCAGATACAAACTGCCAGTAACACGCAGTAGTAATGCAGGAAGGCATACACAACTGTGGGAATATCACAGGACATATGGCACGTGCCAAGTGTTGATGCATGACACAAATGTCCAGGATGGGGCTCCCTGCAAAGAGGAACATGTGCCAACCCCATCCCCCACAGATGTACCGGCAGTGGAAACACATCCCAAACACACACCAACACTACCGTCCATCCCACGATAGCAACGGAGGCTGGTCAAAGACCACCATGACGCGTGCACAAACAGGGACATGTGTAACCGTTGCCCTAACAACCCCCCACAGGCCAACGAATAATAGTATGGACATATGCATGTAATGCTGTGAAGGATGTGTGGTAGTCCTCAGTATCACATAGGTAGGTACACAGATACACTGTAATCAACCGTGACATATGTGCACTGTACACAGCATACCTGCAGGTAATACATAGTTCAATCATGTGCCACAGAAATATACACATACGAATGAGGACAGGGGATAGACAAGTGTGAATGGGACAAACTATGAACATAGGTTCATAGGTCCATAGGTACATAGTAGGCTATCTGCCCAAGGGCAGCTATAACCCTAGCCCATAGTTATGTTGCCTTTGCCACCCCTCCAGTCTGAAGAAAACAATGCCTATTATATTGCTGTACCTCTGTCAAGCAGTGACATTGAAGTAATCCCTGGGGTATATCTGCAATCTCCCATCCATTGGTCAAGATCCCCCTCGAACAAGGCCAGCGAGGTGCTCTGCCTCACATGTACTGGGATGTTGTTCCACAGCATAGTGAGTGTCTGGGTGATGAATCTGTCCCTCCAACACATTCTATTAATGACCGTGTCAAGGTTCACGTCACCTGCCCCTGTGGTTCTGAGGGATGTAGATCCATTAGGTGAAGCATAGTTATCAAATATGGGTCGACATGGCCTTGTATGTCAGGCACAGGTCATCACTGAGCAGGTGGTATGTGACTGAATGGAGCAGGAGTCCTTTCAGTTGGGCAGCATAACACAAATTCCTGAGACCCTGCATCTGTTTGACGATGAACTTATGGGGCCTTCCCAGCTGCTGCAGGTGTCGGGTCAGATACCTTCTGAATGGGGCAATGTACTCAATCATAGGTCTAATGAGTGATGAGTACAAGGAGACGATGACCTCCCCTGATCTAGATGTGAATCCCTGCATGATCAGGTGGGCAATGTAGAAGGTCTACCTAACTACGTTAGCAACGTGTGTGTCGAACGAACAGTGACTGACAACCTGGGTCCCCAGATCCCTGGTAACTCCCTCTGTGCTCAGTGGATTGCCACCTATATGGCAGCTAGGGGTAACCTTGTTCTTCCCGAAGGGTATGACTATGCATTTCCCGGCATTTAGCTGTAGGCCATGTCCCTGGCACCAGATATCCATATCTGTGAGGCCCTTCTGAAGGATATCTGTGTCAGATGTCCGTCTCACTATGGCACCCAGTTCGCAGTCATCTGCAAACATTGTCAGCCATAACCCCCCTGTGTTTGCTTGTACTTTGGAAATGTAGATGCAGAAAAAGAGTGGACCCAGGACTGAGCCCCGTGGGACACCGCCTGTGACCGGCTGTGAGTCTGACATGGTGCCAGCAACTATGACCGTGTGGGTTCTGTCACCTAGCCAGTTTGCAACCCATCCTGCGATGTACGGGTTCACATCCAAGCCGATGGGTTTATCAATGATACCTGAGGGGGGTATTGTGTTGAAGGCCTTTGTCAGGTCGAGGTAGGCTGTATGGACTGCCTGACCCTCATCAATGGCCTTGGTGACTGTTCCTAAAAAGTCAACCAAGTTTTAAATGCATGATCCGCCTTTGACCAAGCCAAACTGGGTTGGATGCAAAGTATGCAAGTCCCCTATGTCTTCATCTATGAGTTCCATTATGATCCTTCCCCATGGCTTTGCAGATAAGGCTTGTCAAGCTAATGGGACGGTAATTACCAGGGTCAGTGGAGGCACTGCCCCTGCGAAGTGGGACTACAGTCGCCGTGCGCCACAACTTGGGTACGTTACCTGAGGTGAGGCTAAGATTAAACAGCTGTACTAACTGTGGGTCTTATTCCTCAATGAGTTCGTGGAGTACACAGCCGGGGCACCATCTGGTCCCATGGATGCTGTGTTTACTGCCTTGGAGAGAGCATGTCCCACCTGTGCGTTACAGAAGTTTCGGGGGCCACAATCCTCTGGTACAGACATCTCTCCATGTGGGGGGGAGGGGGGGATGTTTGCACCGAACCTGTCAGCCAGTATGTTGGCAATGTGTGTAGGTTCAGTACACTTCACATCATTCTGAACCCAGTCCGAGCATATCTGGGAGTGTCCTCCCAGGTGTCCAACATAGCTAAAGAAGGCCGTGTGATTGTCTGTCGAGTCCTTGGTGATATATCTGTCAGATTTGCCCTGGATGATGTCATGAGAGCTTGTAGTTCTTCACATATAATGAGCAGGGGTGTCATACCTTACAAGGATTCTGCTCTTTCTTGTAGTAGCTACCTCCTTTCATTGTAGAGCTTGTGTATGGCTGGGGTACACCAGACTGGATGCTTGGCATTGGTACAAAGAGTCACAGTTGTGTAAGGGATTGCCTGATCCATGCAGTCCTGTAGGTGCTGGTAGAAGGCATATGTAAGTGATTCAGTGGCTTGAGTAATGTTTACCACTGGCTCAGGGGCCTTAAAGGAGACCACACTAGTGTTTAGAAGTGTGAAGTCGGCTTTTGAGAAAGCCATATGTATGGTAACCGGCACCACCCACAGCATTGTATGCCAATAGCAGAAGCTATTGTATGTTGTCCAAACACACGTGTCCGTACGCATGGAACATCATAGCAATAAACCACGCCTGGATGTGGGTGATGCTAGACATACCCACGGCAGACGTGGTGCGTTCCCGAGCCCGGCGTCCGAGGGACCACACACATAGCCGGCCTTAGGCATAGGCCAAGTAGGCAGCTGCCTAGGGCGACGCTCTGCTAGGGGCACCTTACCAGCCTTTATTCGGTGTAGGTAGACCAGGATGGGGGTAGCGGGTGATTTGGTGGGGGCACCATGGAGTCCTTCTGCCTAGGTCACCACCTGACCTAAGGCCACACCTACAGTACCCACACCCAGACGCGGGTCATTGCTAGTATGCTATATCATCTATGAAAAGAAACCATACATTCCCAGACCTAATGGCACAGCATAATGCCTGTCCGCCTCCCAAAGCAGACATACGGCACCCGCGGCGGTGCGGACGTACTGCGCGAGATATCCGTAACCAATGTCGACACTGTCACGCTATGTGAAATAATGTCAACATAGTGATTCAATACTAAACAGCGACGGAGAGCCCGATGTCCCCGTTGCTGAGCTGTACAACCTATTCCGCCATGTTAAATGTGTGTAGCAGAGCGGGACTGCCCCAAACTAAGCAATGGATATGTCCGTGGCTCGGTGGAAGCCGTCACGCAATGTTAAACCCATGTAATATAGCAATACAGGTTATAAATACCGAGGTTTAGTAATGGAAATAGGTCCGTTCGACCAGACCGTGTGCAATTACTATAACAAGATCTACAACGGGCACGCCGGCCAATCAGCGCACACGGTTAGGAATAATGGGGGGGGGATATGGTATCATAGACACGGACAAACCGTGCCCATGTGACTCGTCTGACATTCGTACATGGTCAAGGCAGTTCCGTACACTAGGCGGACAAGACCAAACCCAAAGCACCACAGGAACACCCTGACAATCGAAGGCCTGTATGCGTAGGGGATATAAGCCCTGTGATCTGAATATCCCTGCGGTCACGACATATGCATCCTGGGCCATGGCGGGAGGAATGAAGATTGTTTAACGTGTACTCCCGCACCTCCCCCAGCAGCAGAATGGATGCGTGTGACTTGCTTGAGTGCGGGGGGGGGGGATATGTAAATTTAGCTAAGTACCATGGGTATGCATGTAAATGAGACTGAACAGCTAACGTGTAGTGGTCACAGTAACCGGCAAACGTGAATGCAGTCCCGTTTGAATTACGACTATAGAACATATAAATGTGCGTGCGTAATGCGTCCATGCCGCAAAGACTGTTACATGTGTAAAGGTGAAAGTGCGTTCCGCACGTCCGTCAACCGGATCAGAGATATGTTACCGGAACAGTCACAACTAACACAGGCCACGTAACCACACAGACCCAGTAAACATATGTAACCAGAATACGGATATGCATGTGCGCCTGCGCGTAACCCACAATTAGGAAATGCAAGTGTGCGTGTGTGATCCGCTCACAGCAGGGAATGTTAAGGCCATGTCCTCCACGTCAATCATACATGTCTCAAAACTGTCAGCCCATGAAAGTATGGAATCGGGCAATGCCATGTACAGTACCATTAGAAATAGTGAGAAACACACGCTATGTGATAAGACAAACATAGAATGTGGATAGAATAACGTGTGCGTTAGTAGTATGGATAGACGACGGTTATGCATCTGTAACTCGACCCACTTGTCAGAAGGTGCACCCGTACGAAAAGTGTTCAGTGGGCTCACACTTGTTGACCGGGCTAGGCTAGCTGGATATATGTCCAGTGTCAGCAGAGGCCCATGGAGAAATGCTCCACACACAATAATAGCACAACATACCAAAGTACTCATATATGTAACCAAAGAAGAACAACAATAGAAAGTGTCCTGAAAGGACTGGTTACACACAGATCACAGACGACAGAGAAATATATGGCCAGTGGAATTATGGGATCATGTGCCTATAGCAGCAAGAAGGTCTCACATGACACGCCAGTGAATTGCCAGATAGACACAGGTCAATGTAACACACAGCAACATTAAGGGCCAACCAGCCGTACACCATGCCCGAACCTGTACAGTGGAAAGGTATGGCATGGTAATTGATGTGTGTACACAGGTAATCCACAGACAGTAACAAAGCAAGGTATGAAACGAGGGGTTCACATGTATATATCTACACACAGCAGTCCGACGGCCCGTATATATGACGCATGGACATAGATTTGTCACCTGAAAACAAGATGTAAACAACTACAGTTTAGTCCATATCATATTGATATAGTAATAATACAGTCATATCCATATTTAACATTGTGACCCTTATTTACATTCATATTTATACAAAATATGCATGTAATTGTACTTATTTATTCCATGATTTGGAATCTTAATGCAACAATTATACACATTGATAAACAAAAGCATTACCAACACACTACATTCTAAGGTTTACTCACAGCAATTATCAACTATGTTTCAATATACTGATGGTATTGACCAATATTGTATTTATATTAACACATCATTGTTGTATCATTGTTTCCATTCAGTAATGTATGCAACACTGAGTTCTACATGTCACTTTATCATCAAGACTTGGAGCACGGTCCACTGAACTATGAGCAAGTCTATTAATTAGTTGACTTTAAACTGACTCTGAAGGAAGTATATAAGGGACGACTATCTAATGTATCTCGTACTCCGACGTTGCCCCATGTTAGTGGGTGAAAGAGCTCAGTATCCTATGACTGTGGAGTGTATCATTTTTGTCATCGTCTGTCTTGGCATGGTTTATGTTCAAGAATGTCTTTTATGAAGATGACCAGGACTCAGGGTCTGCTGTATTTCCGCTTACTGGAACATGGATATAGATAGGCCAAGTAATACATAATATGGTAAGAAGAAAGGAACAGTTTACCAAGAAAAAACTAGGAAAAGGACCCACCAGGTCCTAAACCGAGAGCACCAAGCAAACACAATGTAGTGCTATGAAAACCAAGTGTTTCAAAAATGAACCCAAATGGTGTAAATCCAAAGATGCAAGTTAGCAACTGCTTTAAATAATCCTCAGAAGTCCCAATAGGAAAGATGCGCCACTTTATTGTCAAAATAACACCACCAAAACAAGTAGATCACGAGCGCTGTCGCCCGGTCTTACCGGGCTTTTTCAGGTGTAATTAGCTAAACCAATAACTCTAGCTTTTATAGAACTAATTGATTAAAATATCACCATGGTACTGATGTTTTATTTGGTTCAAATGGTTCACAAACAACTTTTAACATAAAGAATGAATTTTGTTTGAATTCATATAAGTTGCATACATACATTTTAACAATGCATTTATTGTGTCGAGCATTTTTAAATATGTATTTGTCTCTTTAATGCTTGTAGAAGTGGATTTAATTTATTTACAATATGGTGATATTTTAATCAATTAGTTAATTAACAGAACGCACTTGCGCTATAAAAGCTAGAGTTATTGTTTTAGCTAATTACACTTGAAAATGCCCGGTAAGACCGGGCGAAAGTGCTCGTGATCTACTTGTTTTGGTGGTGTTATTTTGACAATAAAGTGGCGAATCTTTCCTATTGGGACTCCTGAGGATTATTTAAAGCAGTTGCTAACTTGCATCTTTGGATGTACACCATTTGGGTTCAGTTTTGAAAAACCTGGTTTTCGTAGCACTACATAATATGGGTAGTCAAACAGACATCCGCGATTGGGGAACATACAGCAGCAGTCAAAACCACTGGCCAGATGGAGACAGTCCAACAAGTTCTACACTTTACATATGCACATTGGTGTCCATTGTAGGACCCAAAAATTGATCCATACGCAATATCAACCAGCTGCGATCGATCGAACCAGAAGAAGTGACAGCCATGACTACGGCACAGCTAGACATATGCACCACCAGCGTGTTTAAGGTTGATGACAAGTGTCCATGAATTGCAGGACATATGAACAGAAATCCCCAGATTGTCGAGTCCATAGAAGTGCGTCCACATCCCAGTCTCGCACACATGAAGGATGTGTAATGGGTACCGTTGAGGGTTGCAGCCATGGGATCCTGAGTATGCAGAAATGGGGCTTGGTGTTGTTTGGCAGATAATCCATTGTCCCGCCCCGTGGGAGGGATGTGGGTATAGCACATGCCTTACTCCCCACTAATAATGCAAAGCATCCACCGGATAATGCTAAATGCATGTGTGAAATGTGTACAGCCCTATACCAGTGTCCAGTAGGCAATTCCCATGGATGGACAAGCGTACGACCAAGATGGCACCCATAACTGGAAACCTGGTGGAATTACACAGCTGCAGTAAGGCATAACACAGGAAATACAGATAGGGACTACAGTAGACACTCCCCATACAAAGTCAGACCACCGTGCGAATACCGGCGTACACAGCACTCAATCTGCCAGCACCAAAATGGGGATCACTCGTTTCCATACTGCGGAACAAATGGGCGACCTGTGGAACACATACTAATGGCAAACTAACAACTTCAACTAGGAAGGTCATAGGATGGTTAAACTATGGCGCTCCCACTTATAAAGAACATCCTTCAATGAATTAATAGGATTAATGTCAATTGACCATGGAATACACCTAATCAACATCAAAGAACCGCTGGCACCTTATGGCACACAATCCAAAAAACACATAGGTAGATGAAACAGTCAACGTAGAAATTGTCCAGGACAGTGCCCAAATGGTATACAAAGGTTCCTTCATAGACAAGTAAGCGCTTTCACCCGTAGGCTCCATCAGACTTACACATAACATAAAAGCATCCAGGCTTTAAATATCCTTCCTTACACTTTCATTGGTCAATTTCTCAGCAAACAATGAACAATTAAGCACAGCATATAAAGCACAGACGCAATGTTAACTACACACACATATATTAACATCTCCAAAAACATCCTATTAAAACATGTATTATATGATATTGTACTATGCCTAATACTCATCAATCAAAGATCTAACAATATATATAGAAGATATGTATATCATATCAATGTAATACAGTGGTAAACAACTGAAAGAGTGGACTAATGTGTGTTAACTGTATATCTGTACCTAAACTACATTCCTGTTACTTGGGTTTAAGCCACCTGCTTCTCCAAAGAGGCTTAATCAGTGTTTCATCATTCAGCCCTGGTGTGTGGTCAACTCTCCACCTAATAATCCATCTCAATCCGCATTCTAAAGCATAGTTGATGAGGTCCCCCCCTCTGGTATTATAACCTACCCTTTGTAAAACACTGAATGTAAACGTATGCCTTGTGATGTGCTCATAGCCGGCCGTAGGCATACGCCAATCCTGCGGCTGCCTAGGGCGCCGCACTAGTAGGGCCACCTGTCTAGTAGGTATGTCATGTAGGTACACCAGGATGGGGGCACCATGTGTTGTGGTGGTGGGTGCCATGGAGCCCTATAGCCTAGGGCAGTGGTCGATCTAAGGCCACTGCCGTAGGAGGGGTAGTACGGTCTGCAGGTATGTGCTGAAGTGCACATGAAACAGCGGTCTACAAGGATTACCCATAGTGGCGACACCTGCACAGACGGCTATAGTGGGACACACACACGACCATGCATACAGCACAGATAGACATACACACACCATAAACAGGCAATTATACACAAGGTTTATGGCGTACGGTACAGTGTCAGTACAGCAAGGATAGCTGTCTGCCACGATATCCAGCAGATGTCTCTAGGGCGTTCTGGAATACGGACGTTGCATGGACAATGAGTGGATATGCATCGTACCACAGTTCTATGTGTCAGCCGTGCAAATATGTGATACATGGGACAGACAGCAGTCCATGCAAGAGCAGCGCTATGGGTACAACATAGGTATGCATATATACAACGAGAGAGATACAGACGGACACATGTGGCAAGGCCGTGAGTGTAACGTACACAGCACCACCCCACCACACCACAGCAGGGTGCACGTGGAGAACACGCTACAGAGGTCGCCAACCACAGCAGGCACACAGGCAGTCCACGAGCTGCGTCTCACCATCCACAAACACAGGGATGGCAGCAGGATATAAGTGTTCTGCGGAAACTCTAAAGCCATACCCTATGAAGCCATGCGGCTGGGAGCATAGACACACACACACAGCTGGCAGACATAGTGATTGACCACACCCCCACATACCCAACCACACAACAGTATGACACAGGTATGGAACGCGCTACGTGGACCACTGAACACAGCACCGTCAGAGGCACACGTCCAGGTGGGTGACAACATCCGTAAAGGAATAGCTGCCGATAGCCAAGGTATGTGTTGCCAAGCGTCTAAAATAACTACACTCTACTAGGGCAGCTGTGAACACACACCCCCCACACACACACGGGTAAGGGCCGGGAGTCGAATCTACGCCTACTTACATGAACACACAACAGCATGATGAATTTACAGAATGCACTACCGACATTACTGAGCACAGTGCTGTCAGAGGCATACTTCTAGGTGGGTGACATCATCCGTAAGGGAATAGCTGGCAATAGCCAAGGTATGTGTTGCGAAGCGTCTAAAAGCATGTCCATCTGCAGAGGCAGCTGGAAACACACACACACACACACACACACACACACCTCACACACACACGGGGAAGGGCCGGGAGTCGAACCTACGCCTACCTACATGAACTCACTACAGCATGATGCATTTAAAGAATGCGCGAGGCATACTTCTAGGCGGGTGACATCATCCGTAAGGGAATAGCTGGCAATAGCCAAGGTATGTGTTGTGAAGCATCTAAAAGCATGTCCATCCGCAGAGGCAGCTGGAAACACACACACACGCACACCTCACACACACACGGGGAAGGGCCGGGAGTCGAACCTACGCCTACCTACATGAACACACTACAGCATGATGAACTTACAGAACGCACTACCGAGATTACTGAGCACAGCGCTGTCAGAGGCATACTTCTAGGCGGGTGACATCATCCGTAAGGGAATAGCTGACAATAGCCAAGGTATGTGTTGCGAAGCATCTAAAAGCATGTTCATCTGCAGAGGCAGCTGGAAACACACATACCCACACACACACACACACACACACACACACACACCTCACACACACACGGCGAAGGGCCGGGAGTCAAACCTACGCCTACCTACATGAACTCACTACAACATGATGCATTTACAGAACACGCTACTGAGATTACTGAGCACAGCGCTGTCAGAGACATACTTCTAGGCGGGTGACATAGCTGGCAATAGCCAAGGTATGTGTTGCGAAGCATCTAAAAGCATGTCCATCCGCAGAGGCAGCTGGAAACACACACACACACACACACACACACACACACACACACGGGGAAGGGCCGGAAGTCAAAACTACGCCTACCTACATGAACACACTACAGCATGATGAACTTACAGAACGCGCTAATGAGATTACTGAGCACAGCGCTGTCAGAGGCATACTTCTAGATGGTTGACATCATCCGTAAGGGAATAGCTGACAATAGCCAAGGTATGTGTTGCGAAGCGTCTAAAAGCATGTTCATCTGCAGAGGCAGCTGGAAACACACACACACACACACACACACACACACACACACACACACACACCTCACACACACACAGGGAAGGGCCAGGAGTCGAACCTACGCCTACCTACATGAACTCACTACAGCATGATGCATTTACAGAACGCGCTACCGAGATTACTGAGCACAGCGCTGTCAGAGGCATACTTCTAGGCGGGTGACATCATCCGTAAGGGAATAGCTGGCAATGGCCAAGGTATGTGTTGCGAAGTGTCTAAAAGCATGTCCATCTGCAGAGGCAGCTGGAAACACACACACCTCACACACACATGGGGAAGGGCCGGGAGTCAAACCTACGCCTACCTACATGAACACACTACAGCATGATGAACTTACAGAGCAGCTACGAGATTACTGAGCACAGCGCTGTCAGAGGCATACTTCTAGGCGGGTGACATCATCCGTAAGGGAATAGCTGGCAATAGCCAAGGTATGTGTTGTGAAGCGTCTAAAAGCATGTCCATCTGCAGAGGCAGCTGGAAACACACACACACACACACACACACACACACACACACACACACACACACACACACACGCACACACACACACACACAAACGTCACACACACACACACACACACACACACGTCACACACACACAGGGAAGGGCCGGGAGTCAAACCTACGCCTACCTACATGAACACACTACAGCATGATGCATTTACAGAATGCACTACCGAGATTACTGAGCACAGCACTGTCAGGAGGCATACCCCTAGGTGGGTGATATCATCTGCAGAGGCAAGGCAGCCAATAGGGAATGAAGACAGAGTGCGCAGTCACACAGCATGTTACCATCCCAAGGTGGGCGTACAGTAACACGGTAGTGCTGCAGTCGGGAATACCAACTAACTACGGAGCAGTACATCACGACATGGATACGGGATGCACCACATACAGTATACCCTATGAGAGGGCATCCGGCGTGCACGATGTAGGCAGCCATTGTGGCATAACAACCACATATGACTCACCTGGATGGTCACCATTGCTATGCAGGATGTCAATGGCCATGGCTACATGCCTAGTAGCAGACATCGGTGCCGACTGTAGTGTGTACCCCCGAATGGTGTACTGGCCATGCCTTCACACCTAGCGGTTGCGAAGGGGAGACAGACATGCTCACGGGGTATCAACGCAGACGGGCACAGTGTGCACTGTACTGTGTGTCCATCTACACAGCTGCTTACTGGGCATGCTCAGACACTTAGAATCTACACAGTGCAGACATGCATACACATGGGGTGAAATCATGGGAGGCAGAATGTGGACCGTTGTGTGTGTCCACCCACACAACAGCAACCCGGCCATGCCACAGGCGTGGCAGTTGCAAAGGGGAAACAGGCATGCACACGGGGTATCAACGCAGACGGGCGCGGTGTGCACTGTACTGTGTGTCCATCTACACAGCTGCTTACTGGGCATGCTCAGACACTTAGAATCTGCATAGTGCAGACATGCATACACATGGGGTGAAATCATGGGAGGCAGAATGTGGACCGTCGTGTGTGTCCACCCACACAACAGCAACCCGGCCATGCTCACACACGTAGTATGTTCTACATGCCGTCCGGCATGCAGACGGAGTGCACACACCACAAGTCATGGCCAGGTAAACCCGTACACATGCACAGGGTGGACACACATGCAGTTACACGTACACACACAGATGACAGCACAGGCATCACGGGTGCAGGCTGAACATGTACACACTGCAGTGAACACTGTAGCTGCCATGCCAGCACCATGTCATCGGTGTAGCAGTATGCCTCACGGTCCAGCAACAGCATGTGACATATGTCCACAAGACTGTGGCGGTGTACGTCCGTCGTGCAGAGTAGACATGTACTATCAATGATCCCACAGGTGTGATGTAGTCCACCCATACTGGTATACATGGACAGGCATGCTCCACACATACCACGGGCCTGACACAGATATGACACATGACTGCAGCTGTACCACAGTGAAACAATGTCCGGATATGTCACATATGTGATTTCC
>NC_056730.1:789611387-789669756 GCF_019279795.1 Protopterus annectens
CTGCAGTTGGCCATGGCACCAGGCACCAGCACATCTGGGGCCCGGCCTTGGACCTCCACCTCTGTTGGCTCTGCACCACCTTCTGGTGGATCCACCACTGAGGATGGGGCTTGTCCCCCCTGGGAGCAGGTCCAGACAGGAACTTGTCAGCCATCGTACAGTCCAGAACGTGGTGCATAGGGGGCTCAATAAGGGGTTTTGAGGCCAGATCCACCAGCTCAAGGGCAGAGTGTCACATTTAGAGGGTGAGCCTGCACCTCCTAGACAGCCCCCAGCACAGCCACCTTTGCAGCTGTGAAGGTGCAGTGGTGGCTGGCCATAGGTGGGGACTTCCATCCCACTGTTTCCATTTGGTGGCTAATGGGCTTGTGACTGATGAACACCCCTCCCCATCCAAGGTGTATCCCCCCCACATGTGTCATATACCATCCCTGTATGCTGTCTTGTCTGTCATGCTACCCAACCTATCCTTCACAAGCATACCTACTCTCCTACCCAAACATCCCACTCTCACCTTACAAAAATGGAAACAAAAGGCCAATCTGTTCCCAGAACATTTGTCCCATACATAGCTGTCCATTTCACACAAGTATCCACTGGACACATGTAACCTTTTTAATTTGCATCACAACATACTACTGATGTCCTCACCCCTCTTTCAGGCACATGATCCTGGTATGCACATGACTCCTATAGGTTCCAGGTACACGTGATGCAGACGACCCCATTGTACACACAACACTACCGGTCCCTCTATGGTTACCCCATTCAACTTTTTAATGATGATGATGTTGCACACAGCACCTTGCAAGAGTACTGTTCTCACATCATGATTGGACAGGAATTGTTTTGTTAATGTAAATAAAATGGACAAAGTAATGTATTTGGCCAATGTACAAATGTTTGCGTGTATTAATGACACATGTCTATCTGAGGAAGTCTTGATATTACATAGGACAACATCACTACATAATACAGGAGTTGCAGGTGTTTCCCTTTTCATTCTTTTCTAATGCTTTGTTGTCACATGGTATGGTCTTGATATATCTATATATATCTATATATATATGTATATATTTATATCTGGACATAAACACGCACACATACATTTACACGATGGAATACATTCCCTATACTGTTAAATGACTGTGCTGGGTGATATGTTTGTGATAACATCCAATGTCTGTTTATCTGCCATGGCTAAGTGGTAGATCACATTGGCTGTTGTATGTAAGGTCCTGGTTTCGAGCCTTGCGGAGGCCATTTATTTTGTTGCTGGGCAGAACAAGGGCCATTGGATACAGAGTGATTAAGTCACTTTTAAGCAGCTGTGAGCGGGTGTGCGTGGGTTTGTGCAAAGGTAAGCAGTGGTTACTTTTCGTTACAGTTCTTTACACTCAGTTACCTCCTTGATTGCTTAACCTGTGTAGGCAGTGCTTACCCCCATGCAAACAGGCTGAAACCCACTCACTGCTGCTTAGAAGTGCTTACTACCGCTTACCCCCATGCTAGTTTCTTTAAAAGAAAAGAAAAAAGGGGTGATAGGAAAGTGGTGAAAAAGGGGCACAAAGAGGGAAAGACAGTAGGCTAGGTAGCTAGGGATGTACAGGAAGGATGTATGGAAGGTCTATAGCTGTCCATTTCTTCTACGGCAATGGCTGTGCATATGCAATAAATTTGGAGGTACATTTGGATGCTCACAACCCTGAGAGACAGGTGAGGACAACAATAGTATGTTGTGATGCAAATTAGAAATGTTTACATGTGTCCAATGGACACGTGTGTGAAATGGACAGCTATGTATGAGGCATGCTTTTTTGCGGGAACAGATTGCTCTTTTCTTTTTATTTTAGGTGAGAGTGGGATGTTGGGGAAGGAGAGTAGGTATGATCGGGGAGGATAGGTTGGGTAGGATGACAGACAAGACAAACAAGACGTGTACAGGGGTGGTATATGGCACATATGGGGGGAAACACCTTGGATGGGGAAGGGTGTTTGGAAGTCGCAAGCCCATGAGTCCACAAATGGATACAGTGGGACTGAGGTCCCCACCCATGGGCAGTCACCACTGCACCTTCACAGCCCAGAAGGTGACTGTGCTGGGGGCTGTGTAGGAGGGGTAGGCTTCCCCTCTAGTTGCACCACTCGGCCCTCAAGCTGGCATAGTCAGTCTCGAATCTCCCTGTTGAGCTCCCTATGCACCATTGCCCATGGGTGACAGGTTCTTATTCCGCTCCCTGGGTGAGGCCGAGCCCCATCCCCTGCGGCGGTTCCACCCAAAGGTGGTGCAGGGCCAATGTATGAGGAGGTCCCAGTTTGGGCCCCAGATGTGCTGGTGCCTGGTGCCATGGCCAGCTAAGGTTGGACAGGTGGGTCCGCTGGGACTGGCCTTCCCATGCGAGCTATGTTGTAGCATGTTTAAGGCAGATATGGCTTAGTAATAGTCAACAGCATTCATGATTAGTTATAACAGCATGCATAGTTATTCCCCTTACCCAGGGCACCAGATATAACATAGTTGAAGAACAGGCAGAACACATGGATATATGGATAAATAGTGGCCATTACAACAACATGCAGGTTTCATTGATGGTAACAGGACATCAATATGGGAGTATTTTAACATGGCACATGCATATAAACAAATGTGAATATTTATAAACCAATAGGACATATGTCCCCACAAAGGTTAGGAGTGTAGACATACCAAATGAGTTGTGTAAATTGGTTATTTTTGCACATATGGTAAGGGTGAGAGAGAGTTCAATTAACAACTAATAAATCCTTGTAGTTTTCACAACATTCATAGTCACTGCAGTGGTCTGTCCCTTACATGTATTATTACACTACCCAATGGTGTTATATTGTACAATGGTAAGTTTGTAGATTAATATGTATGGGATCTGTGTCTTACGTACAGGCTTGACAAGATGCAGGTGTTAATGCAACATGTTTTGAGACTGCTGACTGCTGTCATACACTTTGGGTGAGATGCTGGGATGACAGGTATGTTTGCATGTACATTCTCTGACTATGTACAAGTCTGACTATCAGTTAAATATCATTTACAGCTGTCTACATTTCTTGGATCATCACACTAATTTGTCAGGGGAACAGGGCAAAAGGCAGGTGATGTGGGACATTTATTAGGACATACTGGGCAGATAGGAACAGTTCGGCGTATGAATATGCATACCACTTTCTATTTGAGCATTCTAGCATAATCTGTACAGTTAAGTGTATATATGCATATGGCTTTCTCACTTAACATTCTAACAAACTGTGTGCAGTTGTGTGGAATGATTATGCATACAACTCACTGGCACTCCTGGGATCCAAAGCCCTGCTGTGTGTGACAAAAGCATTGCAGTTAAGATCACTGTAAACTATGCTATCAGGCAATTGTTGTGAGGCTTTGCAATGTATTTCGTCTAATATGACTGACCTGTTTGCACTTCCGACATTGTTATACAGCACTTCATACACATTTTATCTACATACCACAGTGTGGGTAACACTGCTTACTACAACAGTACTATTTAATAACTGCAACAGTACAACATATGACTGCAGAGTAAACATAAGCAATGCAGGGGTTACACCTTTATTCGCAGCATATTACACAATTCTGTATACTGGTACAACACTTTCTGAAGCTCTTACATTTATTTGTTGTGACAGTACATGCAGGCTATTTACTAACCTGCATTGCGTCACATCCTTTGCAGCCAAGCATCATAGGCTTGCTGGTTCACAGCATGCTCATCTGCAGCTGTCAGAGAAGGACAGTGATATTTAGCCATACCTATCCATAGTATACACAAGCTAGGCAAATATTAACTATGTAGTGGAAGGAGTACTTACTCAGTTCTGGGGTTCTGCATCTGCCTTGCTTCCTGTATCCACTGTTCCAGGACATCCCCCCTCTGCTGCTTCAGGTCTGTATGATGGTGCCTGACCTGTACACCCATCTGGGGGATACCTGTGGCACTAGTGAGGTCACGGGCGAGACTGTCCCAGGCCTCCGTTTTGTACTGCGAGCCCTGGTACTGGCCCTGCAGTAGTCTCCTGTCATGGTGCTTTACCAGGAGCCATACCATGAATTAGGACTCCTGGATGCCCCAGCGCTGCACTCTAAAGTGAGTGCCTTCTCCCACTTCAGCCATTCTGCCTGCAGGGAGATGCTACAACCAGTTATGAGCCGTATTCCTGCTTCTTTGGTTTAAATAGGGCCGGATTCCTGCACTTTTCTGTAATTGGCCGGTTTCAAAAAGGCTAAGCTATGGGCACATCTGCTTACTTCAGGTTGGCACTGCTTAAAGAGGTGTACCTGTGGGCATATTGTATTGGCTTCCCTACACATTGCTTACAATTACTTAGTTGGTCTGTGCTGCAGTTAGAATTGCTTATTGGTTATCTAGCATTATATTTGCCTTTTGTCAATGACGTCGTACTCATGACAGATTATATATGTGCCTGGTATCCATCATTCATGTGTACATACACTGTATGGGTCCTGGGGACTTTATATCTTTATTACAATGACACCTCAACTCTATGTTTACTGCAGTACACCTATTCACATATTTATGGTCTGTGGCAGGTTATAGCACATTACACTGTACATAGAGTCAGTTCACATATTTGATTTGATTCCCCTGTTGTGAGGATTAGTTTGCTGATACCTCCTGTATATGTATTGCTATCATGGCGTAGTGGTTTACTAATATGACTGTAATGTACAGGGTCCAGAGTTCTAGCCTTGCAGAGGCTGGTTATTTTGTAGCTCACCAGAACACGAGCTGTTGGGTACAGAGTGTTTAAGGCACTTTACAGCAGTTGTGAGTGGGTGTGCATGGGTTTGTGTGGTGCTAAGCAATACTAACCTCCCGATACAGTTTCTTACACTCAGTTAGCCTCTACCTTGGTTCACCAGTGTGATACTCGCATACCGGCACCCTAAGAGGCTTACACCCGCTTGCTCCTGCACTTGCAAATACACTGCATTTGGTGTTTGCATCTGACACTCACATCCCTGGTTGGGGTTGAGGACTATGATAATACCTTCTGATGCCTATTCCATCAGCTTACATGCCTACAGTGGGGTGTTGCGACCATGTGTTCGTAGGTGTTGTGTAGTGGGTTATGCAACGACACATATGGTCATACTGTACTTAGCCATTTAAACTGGACTGTTCTGCGGTGGGACCCATATCAGGAATGGCTGCCCATTAGGCATAAGCATGTCAGTCGACTGTACGAAATCCATGGACTGTCCATAGTTTGCTTCATACTATTTGTGTGTTCACACCTGTCTGGCAAATATCTGGGAACTAACACCATTAAATACAGACAAGTAATTGGATTTAGGACATCCTTCAGCCGAGTCATGCTAATGCATACCTATTATTCTATCAGCTTTCTAAGGTTGTAAGTGGAATATGTGCTTTCTGTCCCTATCAGACCTCTCAAACAAGTAGGGACAAATTTCAACTGAATCAGGGACAAGTCAAGAAACACTCAGGGACAGTCAGGGACACTTTTAAAATATTAGTGCTATTAACTTGAAACATTGACAGAATCAGAGCATGTGAATTAATACACATTTTCTGAAGTAAAAGGAGTTTATAACGCTTAATTATTGTCATTATTCATTAAGTGTAATTCACCACCTTTCTTCCAAAAGTCACTAGTTTTAGGAGGGATTAAGAGGTACAAAGTAAAAATTTGAGTCAAAATCAGGGACGTCCCTGAAAATCACGGACAGTTGAGAGGTATGGTTCCTATTTGTTCCCCCAACGGTTTACGTCCTGTCCAGTGGATTTGCTCTTAGGGGTTGAGAGGCATGGGCATAAGCTCTCCCCATTTCAGAATATTACTTACATCCCTGGGACGGTGCTAATACAATTGTGCCATCCAACACCTGCACGCCTAGGCCCATAATTGCATACCCATAGTTTGCCCATCTGCCCCTCCTCTACAGCACTCATCCTTACTGAGGGTGCAGGTGGAGTCTAACCACACCACTACACACTGCCCACTCTCTGCGTGTCAGGACCCATGTCATACGATGTGTCGTCCCATGGGTTATCAGGCTTGCACAACCTACTGGTCCATGTACGTCTCCAGCCTAGTTTGATGACACATGACAGGAATGACTCCAATGATCAGTAATTTTTAGGGTGTCCTCCAAGGGACATTGATGTCTTTGTTTCATGATTAGACCTGGCAGGTCTCTCCCACTGGTAGTATCCTGCCTGTGGTCTGGGAAGCAGTGGTGTGTTTACTTTTATTGTGTGTCTGTATGTTTCACCGGTCTAGCTGGGGGGGGGGGGGTTGATGCTACCTGTTTCACGTTTGTTGATTGGACCCCCCACCCTCATATGCATGGCCTGTGAACATATGTAATTCGTAACTGTTGTATCATATCCTAGCTACATACATTATATTTACACACACACACACACACACACACACACACATATATATATATATATATATATATATATATGTACATTACTATATACAGATATATTTGTATATGTATGCATACATATATATATTATTGCTGTCTATATATATCTAATGACATATGGGTGTATGGGTGTCTGCATATGTATATATCTATATGTGGGTATGTATATGTATTCTGTCTCTGTATGTATACATTTGTACTATGGAGAGGAAGAGGTATATCTCCATGTAGCTATGGGTAGATATACACACACATACCTCTACATATATGCATCTACATCTGGTTATTCCGTTCCTTGCCATGTAGATTACACTTTGCTGCAGTGGTACTCGTAGTAGGTGTGGCTGCTCGTTAGGTGATACCTCTGCCCAATGAAGGGAGGTCATGCTACGTGTTATGTTTCTTGCTTGGGCCCCTCACTTCCACTGGCATAGCCTGTGAACATATGTCATTCTTGTGTGCTGTTTCCTATCATAGCTGGATATCTGTGTATATCTACGCGCGCACACACACACACACACACACACACACACACACACACACATGTATATATATATATATATATATATATATATATATATATATATATATATATATATATAGATATATATATATATATATATATGTCTGCAACCATATTATATATATATAATGCATACCACCGTGCAGATGCACTTAAACACACTTACTGGTGCTGATTTATGCTTAAACCTGCTTACTAGTACCTTATTCATTATGTCACTGACACTTTGCTCCAGTTCACTTTTAATTGCTATTATGCAGGTTATACAGCAGACAGATGTCGAAATATGTTCATATACCGATTACCAATGGAAAATGGTATGTGCTGCAGTGGGATTCGGAATGGGAATGTCTGTTCATTAGGCGGATGCTCTAACCACTACACTATTGCTGTGCTGCTTAATTTGCATATATACCCATATATGCCTGACTCCTGGTTCCCCAAAAACCCACTCCAACACTACACTAACACAGCAGTCATCCATTCTCTAGTTGGATACACGGTGTATCCACACCACTACACACTGGCCACTGCCTACTCATGTAGACCCATCCCATGGGTTGACTCACTCCACGTATCCTCAGACATCCCAAACGTTTAATCCACAAACATTGGTAAAATGAGTGATCAATAGGACACTCTTCACAATTTTTGGATTTTCCCACCTGGGACACACATGTCTTTATTTCAAGATTAGACTCTATAGTTCGTTACATCATTACACCCATTAACATGACACTACAATAAATTAATAGGTATGACTATGTGGTAATGCACACGATACACATGAGAGCTAATAATGTACGAGTTTGGCGAAATTATTTTACAATTAGGACCGGTTTAGTGATTGGCGTTGCCGTAGCAGGCAGATCACAGGAATGATTCCATGTGTCAGAAGGTCCTCACATTTGATTTTTTGAGAACAGCACTGACTTCGGACTTTGTACACACTTCTGCATTTTAGCAGTTTCGTCCCTTCCCTCTTATGCACATACTATTTTTCTATTTACTGTCAAGGTTTGTAGGGGCACTTTCATGTTATTTATGTCTGTGAAAGGAATGAATGTGTTACAGGGAATGTACTTCTACATATAGATGTATGCATGTGTGTATGCATATATACTTATAACAAACTCACTGACCTCCACAAGGAGAGCCAATTAGAACCAGGCCATCCAACCCAGACAGTCCTGGATCCATAATTTCATACCCATAGTTCCTCCACCCCACCCGAGTTCGACATACACGGAAATCATCCATTTTCCAGTTGCTATCACAGCCATGACATACCTCCACACATTGGCCTCTCCCCAGCATTAGGGGCCCTACATGTATGTTGTCCTAACCCATGTATTATCAGGCTCTCCCACCATTTAGTCCTTGAACATACCTGGTCTTGCTTGTGTAATGGTTGGAGGTCCAACCATCCTAGCAGTTTTTGAGTAGTCCCACCAGGGACAACCCTATGATTGTTTGTAAAGTAGACTTAGCAGATCAGCAATGTTACCCCCACTGGTAGTATCCTGCCTGTGGTGTGAGTAGCAGTGCTTTGTTCACCCCTGCCCAGCTGGGTATGACATACACTGACAGCACTAAATAATACTGGAGTTGCTGTTGATTCCCTTCTCATGCATTTTGTATGCTTTATTGTTCCGATGTTCATTCTTCATAGATATATATCTATCTATATATATATATATATATATATATATACATTTTTTTTTATGCAGCTATACATACACATGCACATACATCTACCTAATTATATACATTTCCTATGCTGGGCACTGCTTACACCTGCACTAGCACACTCAGACTTGCTTACTGTTATTTATATATGTTTACTACGGGTCTATATTATATCCTCGAATGCTTAAAAAGTGAACGCTGATTGTTCGAACTTATTTTCGCGAAACTGCAAAATATCGAAGTAGCAGAAACTCAAATTTTTTCCTAGGGAAAGAATTCAGTTGTCCGTTTTTGTTGCTTCGGTATTTTCAGTGTTATGGTGGAAAGTTACTGGTCGGATTCAGGTAAGTGTGCGATTGTGTGGATGTGAGTGTTAGGGTGATTTAGGTGAGTTAGGGTTAGGGCTCGGGTTAGGTGTGTGTGAGATTAAGTGAACATGTGGGTTAGGGTGGATTTAAGTGAGTTAGAGTTAGGGAACAGGTGAGGTGAGTGTGCGATAGTGACGGACCTTAGGGTTAGGGTTTGGATTAAGGTAAGTGGGTAGTTAGTGGTGTGTGCATAGTTTAGTGTAGGGTTAGGTATCAGATTTTAGGTGTATGTGTGTGGATTTCTGTTTGTTTGGTGTGCTTGTGTTGTGTGTATGTGTTTTGGATCAGCGATTTTTTTCCCTGGGAAAAAAATCGCTCATCTGACAGTTCGAGATTGTAAGCTTTCACTTAAATTAGGTCGATCAATCAGCGTTCGCTTTTTTAAGTGTTCGATGATATAATATAGACCCATTTACTACTGCTTATTTGTGCTTACACCTGCTTACTAGTGCCTTATTCATTATGACACTACCACTTTGATTGCATGACATTAGTTAAACATTTCATGCGGTTGTCCAGTTCACATTTGCATGTTATTATGTAGGTTATACAGCAAAACAATATTCCACATGGAAAATGATATGTGTTATAGTTGGCCTTGAGCCGTGCATGCCTGCTCATTAGGCGGATGCTCTAATCATTACACTATTGACATTAACGTTAATTGTGCATGTTTTTCTCTATTTGGTTGATTTTGATGTGTAAGCTACGCAGGGGGCAGCGATGAGCAAACATGCTGCGCTTCGCTTACACTTTCTATATTGAAGCAATACAAATGTAAAATATGAATACAGGGAATTTAATTGTGAATGTTCTAGGGACGGCGCTCAACATTCCTCTACGTGCTTGTGTGTTTACTACTTTGATTTTATTTCAGTGTTTGTGGACACTCTTGTATGCTTAGCATAAATTTCAGTATCCACGGACACTGAATTAATTGCTTACTATTAGAGGCGGGCTCTAATAGTAAGCATAGTAGGTTGTACAACTGTGGGGTTATGTTTCTGCCACTGTAGAGCACTTAAACATGCCCCCTGTACTCGCACATGTTTCCTGTGCACGTTGAGGGTGCGGCAGCGCGCCCTCATAAATATTCATATGGTGCTGCTGCACCATTTTTAATGAGACGCTCGACGCAAGGCTAAAAACGTCCTTGCACCGAGCTTCATGAATCCCGGGGATTGAGTTAGCTAAAGACAGAGCTAACAACAGATTTTTGTCTTCTATTTTCAGGAAACCAACATATTTGATTTTTTTTTTTTTTTTTTTTTTTACATTTCACAATCAGCCACCCTGTACATCAGAAAATAAGCAGTGGTTAAAGGTCAACTGGTCAGGTCTAGACGGATGGTTTCTGATTTTTCTACTTTTTTATTGCAGTGTGAAAAATTAAGGAACATGTTCCTGAGAAGAGGGTATCCTGAAAATGTTTTTATGGATATTCTAAATGAGGTAGTCTCTAAGAGAGAGAACTTGGCACATACACTGCACTTTTGGGGAATACACATAGCTGTAAAGTTATTAAGCAATACCCTCCTGAGAACTGGGGACAGCTTTTATTACCCACCGTAAGCTTAGATCTTTTAGGCAATAAAAATATTATTCAAGGGAACTGTTTTTAGTCAGTTAGACTACATAGCAAATCTGTTTTCAGTGTGAAAGAAAGTGTGTCTTAAGAAGCTGTTTGAACATAGTAATGTTGGCCAAAACTGCAATAGAGGTTTCTGTAATACACACAGGTTTGTATACTTACTCACTAAAATCTTTAGAGCTTAAGTGAGGTTTTATTAGCTGTACCTTTATTGTAAGGTATGTAATATTTATGTAATGTTGCTATTCATGTTTTTAACTTTGTTTCTTTTGCTTTTTTCCGTGATATGTCATGTGAATAATGATGCCATGCATTTAAATTGAGTTTGTGTGTTGTCTTGTTATTCTGAAGAAGTTTCACACTTGAAATAAAAGTGCTCAATTAAATTATTATTTTAATCTTGACTTAGCTGGCACTTTTCTTGCATTGTCATACAGTGTTCCTCCCAGTTTCCATTTTTGGTGGTATGCTCTGTTTGCTTTTAGTTTTATACATTTCAGGTGGCTACCTTTTATGGTGTATTATACTACACACACACATACACACACACACACACACACACACACACACACACACACACATATATATATATATATATATATATATATGTAGAGAGAGAGAGAGAGAGAGAGGGTACCTGCAGGTAGTTGATTTTAGTTTAAATCAACTTCTGTTTTGCGACACACTTTTGTCGTCAAAACAGGTTAAGGACAGTTGTGAGAGACTGCACAATTCTCAGGGTTGTGAATATCTATTTTCCTTAGAGACTGTACAAATTCAGAGTGAAATAAATACTTACTAGTGGTATGGGAAGTATACTGGGGTTTGCTACCTTACAAAAGCAATGTTTTAAAATTTGCATGGTCCAGGGAGTAATCTGAGATCATGGATAGAAACTTGCCAACATTTATTAATGACATTAATGTGGTGACTTTAGTGACATAGACACCATTGCTTCTATACCGATATATATATATATATATATATATATATATATATATATATATATATCTATATATCTATATATATATATATATATATATATATATATATATATATATATATATATATACATACAGAGATGTGGAGGGGGGACACTGTTCATTGGTTTTGCACTCCTTGTTTTCAGTTTCTAATATTTAAATGTAAAGAGTGGGAGTCAGAAACTCCAAATACAACATTATGTACTAATGATCATGCTGCATTTCCCTTTTATTCATTTTATTTATTTATTTATTTGACATTTGTTAACCAGGCTAGCCCATCTGAGCTAGTGCCCTTTTTCAGTGAAGGCCCGGGGAGTAAAGCTCCACAAGAGTTATACAATATAAATATAAATACATACAGAAATAATTATAACAGCTATACATATAAAGACAAGATGACTACTTGAAAAATTATAATATAAAACATATAAGAGAAATGTTGATAGAAATATAATAAGTAGGTGAAAAGAAAAAAGTGACTGTCCACAGAGTATGAGAAATTAGGGAAGAAATTCAAGTACGGCGGTTACAGTGACATATCCAGGTACAACATAGGACATTTTTTTAGAGCTTTTTCATGTGTGTTGATAGCCTGAAGTGCAATTTATTAGCTGAATTGCATTCAGCCCTGCCCCACATAGTGTTAGAAAAACTTCTTGTTACAGTTCTAACACTCAGACTCTGACTAAGTGTCATTTAAGCAGTCACAATAAAGGCAACTAAATAATTGTTGGCACTTCTTGCAGCAACCAATCAGCATCTCTTCTATATTACCAGGTGCAGTTCAGACTCACAGATGGGCTCCCAGTGGGAGTGGGTGTGCATCAGGGTTCAGCTCTGACCCCACTACTGTACATACTGGTGATGGACTACATTAGCAAAAAGGTCAGAGGGGACAAATGAACAAACTGCTGTATGCAGACAATTTAGCATTGCAGGTAGTCTCTGAACAAGAACTTTAGCAAATGATAAGGAATGAAATGCAAGACTAAAGGGACACAGGATGAAACTGAATAAAGATAAGACAGTTGTAATGGCAGCAAACAGGGGAAATCAGAAGAAGCTGAAAATTGAGATAGAAGGGGAAAAGAGGGGAATAGATTAGCAGCTTCAAATATCTGTGAGGCGTGGTTGAGTAGAGGGGAAGTCTGAATGAGGATGTCAGAGCTAGAATGAGAAAGGCTGCAGCCTACTGGCATACAGTCCAATAAATGAACCAGGAACCAAAAACCAAAAACTGGTGGAGGTCCAGGGAGCACCCAAATCTAATTGGATTTGGGTGCTCCCTGGACCTCCATCAATTTTTGACTACTGGCAGAGAGTGTCAGGGTTGTGTGTGACAGAAGAATGCTGAACACAGTAAAACATAAGGTGCACAAAACAGTGTGACAAGTACTATTGTAGGATCCCTGGACAGTGAAGGCAGAGCAGTTGAGGATGCTTGAGCTGATGGACATGCCTGAGATGAGTATTAAGATGCACATTGTTGGACAAACAAAGAAATGATGACATCAAAGCAGAAGTCCCAAGTAGTTCCAATTGCATAGAAGACAATTGTGCAAGAAAGCAGAAGCCAATCTGGTAAAGAAAATTTTGGACAGACAGGAAGAAGGCAAGGGGAAATAAGTGAATCCAACAAAGAGATAGAAGGATTCTATGATATAAGACCTGTAACAGTCAGACATGAATGCTGAGGAAGGAAGGAGAGTGGTAATGAACTGAGAGAGATGGCAACAGTTGACAAACCACCCCAATCCCATGCAGACAAATGGAAAAAAGTGATTGATGATGATTAGCTGAAAATTATCAGATTACTTGACTTGTAAATGTGAAAGTAATTAGATGGCAGCAGCTATGAATCAGCAAAAGCTGCATTCCTGCCACTATAGGCTGACAAATTCCTGACTTTATCTCAGTTTTAAAGTAAGTTTGTTTTTCCTGAAAAGGAAGAAGGCGAAACAGAAAGTGGTGACCTTTTTACCAAAACAGCACATCACAGTTTAGTTAGAGTCATTTGATGAACCTTAATATGTGCTTTTGAAACAAAAAAGCCACTCATTTGAATTAGTGCAAAAAATTCAGAAATTAAAACTATTGGCTAAATAGATAATACATGAATATATGCCATACAAAATCAATTAATACAGTTTGTGTGTGGCTGAGTGAATGGTGCAAGGAAAAAAAAACTGTACTAAGCTTTTCATGAAGAAAGTAAAGTTCTGTAAAATCTTATGATAACAGTAGATGTCCTTCTCTTCACTGCTGCAGTATTCATTACATTAAGTATGCCCTGCCAAGGGCAACCTGATATCCGTCCAGTATACCAAAGCCTTTAAGTTGCTTTAAGGTATGCCATACATCACACATACGATCCTTGTGTAGCATAGGGCATAAAGGTGATGTCCAGCCATACCATTTGCAGAACTAACAGCCCTAGTAGGAATGCCATTCCAATAATAGAAAGGTAGACAGTACATCCAGAAGAGAAATGGACCAGAGGCTGGAGGGAGGAAGTGAATACTACAACAGTGAAGAGAAGGACATCTACCATTATGTTAAGATTTACACAACTGTACCATGTCCTTCCGTTTCACTGTTGTAGTATTCATTACAATAGGGACAGTGCCAAAGCTCAGGAAGAAGAAGGACCAGCAGAGCCCTCAGGGAAGCCATGAAGGATGGCCTTAGCAAAACCAGCTCTAGCTCTGGAAATTCCATCCAACTTACAGTGCTTAGTAAGTGCATGCACAGAAGACCATGTAACTGCCTCATGAAGATAATTGCTATCCAAACCCTAAAAAAGGCAGCAGAAGCAGCCACAGCTCTAGTAGAATGAGCCTTAACTTGAATAAGGAAGGTTCTTACCATGAGAGAAATAACAAAAAGAAATAGCTTTAGAGATCCAAGAAAAAAATTGTTTGCTTGGACACCACTAATCCTCAGCACATAAGATGAAAGGAAACAGAGAGCTAATTAGATTTTCTGATAGACTTAGTTTTATCCAAATAAAATATGAATTGTCTATGCACATCCATTGCATGCATCACCTTCTCACTGGTATATTGTGCAGAAGAGAAAAAAGTGGGCAAGTGAATAGACTGATTAAGGGACAACTCATTCACCACTTTGCGCATAAAAGAAGGATTAATACACAAGGACAACCTGTCCTTATGAAACACCAAAAATGGAGGACAAGACATAAGGGCTTGAAGCTCAAACATTAATCTGGCAAAAGTAAGGGCTAACAAAAGCACAGTCTTCAAAGAGCAATGTTGCAAGGAAGCTAAAGCTGAAAGTTCAAAATTAGTCTGAGTCAATTTTTCCAAAACAAAATTAAGATGCCAGGGAGGAGGAACAGGCTTTCTGGGAGGTCTAATATAAAGGACACTTTTAAGAAATTGTTTAGCTTCAAATCTAGAAGATAAAGGAGGAGGTAAAGGTAGACGAGCAGAGATAGCTGAAAGTGGGCCTTAAGAGAAGAATAAGTCAAACCCGCATTGAGCAATTCACACAGATAAGAGAAAACCAAAGGAGCATCCACTGAAAGTGGATCCAGGTTATGAGAAAGACACCAAACTGAAAACCTGTTCCACTTGGATAAGTAAGATTTCCTAGTATTTTGTTGCCTAATCTCATGCAGGGCCCTAAGCACCTCTTCAGGAAAAAGGTGTCTATATGGAATCAAAACCCTATCACCCACAGTGTCAGTTGAAGAGTGGACAAGTGGAGATGGATGAGAGATACCTTGCCTTGTGTGAGTAGGTCCACAATGTGTGGCAACTTTTGATGATTGCCCTTTGCTAAATGCAGAAGTAGAGAGAACCATTGCTGTCTCAGCCACAAGGAAGTCACCAACAAGATTTTGGGACCATCCTGCTGAATTCTGAACAGGACTTTTGGAATGAAGGGAAGGGGAGGGACAGTGAAAAGAAACATCACCTTCCAAGTAAAAGATGGGATGTCCACCTTCCAAACCAGAGGACCTGGGACTCTGGCACAAGAAAGAGGAAGTTGGCTGTTTAGAGTGGAGACAAAAAGATCTATCTGAGGAGTACCCCACTGGTGGACAATGTCCAGAAACACATCGCTGTGAAGCATCCATTTGTTGGATTGAGTTAAGAACCTGCTTAGAGCATCTGCCACAATATTTTTACCTGAGGGAATGTAAACTGCTTGAAGAGTCACTTGATAATTGATAGCAAGTCCCCACACCAGGAGTACCAACCGGCAAAGAAAAAAAGATCCCTCCATGTTTGTTTACATACCACATCACTATGGTATTGTCTTTAAACACCCTGAGAGGTCCAGGGATAAGAGGATGAAAAGCCTGAAAAGCCAACAGAAGAGCTCTCATCTCTTTAACATTGATGAGCTCTTTCTGTTGAAGAGGCGACCAAAACCCTTCACCTTTAGGGAGTCAAATGCTTCTCCTCATCCTACATCTGAAGCATCTGTGAAGAGCTCCTGAGAGGGAAGAGGAGGATGAAAAGGGACCCTTGGATTTAGAGACAACTGTTGAATCCACCATTGAAGTTCCTTGTTCAGACAAGCAAAAGAGGAACTACAAATTTGAGGGGATGCACATGTTGAAGCCAAACCAACTTCAAAACTACTTAAACTTTGTCATGTAGATTTTGGCCAGATAGAGCATAGGAATGGTGGAGGGCATGAACCCCAGAACTCTTAAAAATTCCCTGGCTGTTATACAGGCCAGAGGAAGAAGAGTTTGAAAAAAGGAAATGAGTGTTAAGGCCTTGAGGGAAGGCAGGGATGACAGCATAGGCACAGTCTGGATCCTGCACCCCATAAAAACATGGTCCTGAGATGGAGTCAGAAAAGACTTCTTGAAGTTTATTGTGAACCCCCAGGCTTTGCAGTAGGGAAAGGGCAAAATGAAGATTTTGCAACAAGGTCTCTGGGGTGGATGCCTGAAACAGGAGGTCATCCAAGTAAGAAAGACTTGGATCCCCTGAAGCCTGCAAAAAAACAATCACAGGAGCAAGGCATTTGGTGAATACCTTTGGAGCAGTAGAAAGGCCAAAGGGCAAAGCAGAGAACTGAAAATGCTAGGAAGCAACAGAGAAATGTAAGAACTTCCTGACAATGGGCTGAATATGGATATGGAGATAAGCATCCTTGAGATCCAAAGACACCATATAAGCCTGAGAAAGCAAAAGTGGGAACAAAGTCTGAAGGGACAATATTTGAAAAGAAGTGTTTAGATGAAAGAGGTCTAGAATTGGTCTTGAGGTACCCTCTTTCCTGAACACTAAAAACATCTCGGAGTAAAATCCCCTCCCCCTTTTGAATAGTACCCTGAGTCAAAAGGTCTTAAAACACCTTGTAAAGAAGGACAGCTCTTCCTGAGAGGTCTGAAGAATTCCCATAAAAGGGGAAGAGATTTCCAGACCATGAACTACCTCTGAAGGATAATGTATAGAACCCAGGAATCCTGAGTAATCTTTAGCCAAAATGAAGAGAGAGAGAGAGAGAGAGAGAGAGAGAGATAGATAGGTGAAGAGAAAGAAGAAAGTGGCTGGGAAGAATAGGATAGTCAAACAGCACCTGGTTTATCAGGAAAAGGAGATGTCTGAGGCACAGAACACTGAATAGTCTATTCAAAAAGGGCCCACTTGCCACCTGTTTTTCCATTAGAAGGAGGTCGAAATTACCTGTGAAAAAAAGGCTGGCTTATTGGGTAATTTCTCTGAAATTTAAGCACAGGAGAAGTAAGCACATGTTTAAGTTACTGTAAAGCCTTGCCCTTATCCTGAAGGGACTTAAACAAATCAGCAGCAGCAGCTTCACCAAACAAGTGTTTATTATCTAGAGGGGCAACCATCAACTTAGCCTTGATATCATTAGGCAAAGGTTAAAGCTGAAGCCACGAATACCTCCTCATTAATGACCCCAAAGCCCTAGAAGAAGCATATGCTGCATCATAACTACATGGAATGATAAGCCACCTGGGAGGAAGTCTCTAAAAGGGAAAGGGCAGAAGTTTTACCTTCTGAGTCTGGAAGATCAGAGATCACCTGATAGGCTTGGGAAAGCAGAGCCAACAAGTACCTGGACATATGGGTCTGATAATTAACAGTCCTAAAAGCAAGGGTAGCAGAGATATAGATCTATTTTCCTAGCCTTTCCATGGCTCTGCTATCTTTATCAGAAGGCAGTAACTTAGGAGAAGGAAGCAATCGATAATGTTTGTCAGAAGCATCTGATACCACTGAGGGATCAGCAGAAGGACACTTGTGCAAGAATTTACAGTCTTCAGGCACCCTATAGAACATATTAGGTTTCTTGGGGGTAGGGGTCTGAGAAATTGGACCATTAGAGGCATTAGGAAAGGCATCTGACAAAGCAGCAAAAACAGGAGGAACAGCAGAAGTTCTGGGAGAATCCATTTTCAGTAGCTCATAATACCTTTTTTGTTTCTCAGAAACTTGAACACAATCCCATTTAAAGAACTTCATCATCCCAGAGATAATTCTCCAAAAGAAATCTCTTTAAAGAGAGTATCAGGACTGTTAGATTCCTCTTCCTCTGATCCATAATCCAAAGAAGAGGGTTCAAGGTATTCCTCATCTGAATCTGCTTCCTCCTCAGAGAAATCCTGTTCTCTGGGTCTCTTAAGGGGGGGGGGGGTGTAGAGGACAAAGGGGGGGGGTGGAACAGAAACTCCCTGAGGAGGTTTTAAGGCCATTAAAGCACTAGACAACCCATGAGTGAAGGATTGCAATTCAATCTGTGGATCCTTAGGAGCTGGAGAAATATATTTAGTTTTCTGTTTTTTCTTTAAGGAGATGTCCACCTTAAAGAATTTGGAAGGCTCTGATCAGAGATGGCATTTAATTATTATAGTAGGGACTTTTTCTCTGACTAAAATTTGGGGAACACCCCTAGGCCTCTTGGAGATAATAAGCCACAGTTTCCCCCTGAACGTCCAAAGTGGACATCTGCAATGCCTCCTCAGACATGCCTACGGTCGGATTCCTGACAGTCTCAGACCTGGTCACAGCAGAACAATCCAATGATGAAGCTGGGTGAATCTTGAAGTTAACACTCACCTTGGGGAGATATATGTTGCAGGCTGTACAGCAGAAGATTCCAGCCTACGTTTCTTGGCCTTTTTCCCAGCCAGCTATCCCTCAGAGCAGGAAGTTCCCTCCATTGTGTCCTTATCATGAAGCTTAATACACTGATTCTCAAGGTAATGTGCCAAGAAGAAAGCCCACTATGAAGGGTCTTGGGAACAAAGACCTTACAGATAGAACAGGATGTATGGTCATGTGAAGTGCCAAGGCAAAACAGACACTGTGATGGTCTTTATGGGGAATCTATTTCATGCACTGGCATTTACTCTTCTTGGATGACTTGGAACCCCCACAAGCAAAGATATAGCAAAAGAAAGATGATACAACAAAACCCAAATGGGGCACTTATTGGTGAACCAAAGACAGAACAGGCATTCAGACCAACAATCATAATATAGTGTTCTGACTGGCAGCAAAGAAGTTCTGAGGATGGTACAGCCGAATGTCACCTTTATGCCCTATGCTGCGCAAGGAACATACGTTTGAGATACCTTAAATCAATCTAAAGGCTTTGGTATACTGACTGGATGTCAGGTACCCTTGACAGTGGATCTCTAGTGTAATGAATACTGCAACAGTAAAATGGAAGGACATGCAAAGATCCCCACACCCTGCTATGTGAGCACACACCCCTGCATCATCTTCAATAAATTATAATTTGTCACCTACTCTCAGAGACAATATACCTATCCTGAACAAATGTACTTCTCAATAGTTCATGCTGGCTGGCTTCAAACAGCTTATTCACCACACTCTTTGCCTAAACAGATATTGACCTGCCAGCTATTACAAGGATGAACCCACATGAGTTTTGAAATCTAGAAAAAGGTGTTACTCAAAGTAAAGGAGATATCCATTTGTCAGATGTAAAAATGAAATACAGGGTGACTACAGTGCTGTATAATGAATGGTAGCCAAATACCATGGTCTGAATGTATTGAATGTATTAATTAGTATATATCTTACCTGCATCCAAATAGCTTGAGTTTAGATTCTCTATAAATTATATGAATATTTTCTGCAGCATAACTCTGGAATAATCTGGCTGTGCTAAAGGAAACACTCTAAAAATATAAGGCCCTGCACCTCTCAATTTGGGTCAAGCCCTCCACACTCCCCTGAACTTATATTTACCAATTCCATAGTTGTACCAACTCAAAAAAGGGGTAAACATCCCCATAAAGGCCATAATTGCTGGTAGAAATCACCAACAGTGATTGGAGGAACTCTGACTGTCAGCAGGTTCGACCTCAGGCTTCTGAAGCTCATGACTTCAAACTTCATCCACCTGTGGGGAAACAGTTTATATGAAAAGGGTGAAGGCCAGTGCACTCAGACATAAGATATGGTCTTCACAATGTAATATGAGATTTAGAGATACACAATATCAAATGCTAAAACTTGCTGTAAGATTCAAAGAAGAATGGGTAATCCTCTCCCCATAAACAAATTCTTAGATACCTGCATTAAAATGAGCAGCGAACTTCCATTACTATTTGCTTTTCTACTTAGGCATGAACTATTGTGGATTATGGTAACAAAATCTTGTGAATTAGTGTCAAAGCTAAAGATGTCACATTTCTTCTATTGAACAAAATTTATCTGTAAAACGTATATATTTCAAATGCAAGGAGAGCTATTCAAATTAGAAGAGTAGGCAGAAACGGGTATAGACATTGTGAGCAGCAGAATCACTCATATTAAAAAAAGTGAGGGGAAAAAGTCACAGACTGGAAAAATAACTTACTAAAGACAGAAAGAAAAAAAAAACATACTAGTCAGTAATAAGTATTAGCTCAGTAGGATTTTGAGATACCTTTTAGCAAGCAATGTTAGCATTTAACATATCATGCATAGCAGAATAATTACAAATCAGACTGACTACTCATCTTTTTATAGAAAAAAAACAAAAAAAGGGGTGTATTGGCTATGTACGCAAGAAAATCATAGGGGCCAGAGATTCTACCACGTAATCTGCTTAGACTACACAGAGGAAAGAGTTGGTTAAGTTATACCTGGGGTAGAACTGGATTTTTTTTAAGTCTAAATGATTTTCAAATTCAGTCTAAGTTTTGCTACACACCTGAAGCATTTTCTAAGACTGAAGGCAGGATTCAAAAGCATTATTACCATCAGTGCTATTTGGACAGTGCCATAGTGCCTAGTAATATGACAGGGATAATCTGCAAACTAGAAACTAGAAACATGATAAAGCCACAATGAGCAACCTTGCATTAGCCACTTATTACCTGTTAAACCTAACTGTGCTAGTGTCCCCCTACCAGCCATATCACAGATGTACAGATTCCACAATCTGCATATACATATACACACATGCACGCACACACACACACACACACACACACACACACACACACACACACACACACACACACGCACACACACACACACACACGCACACAGCTGCAGTCATGCCTCTACACCCCACCCCCTGCACACACAAAATCAGCTTAACAGTGGAGCTAACAGCCCTGATCCTTCCATTGACATGAAAAGGTATATGCTGTCAAAAGGTCAGGGTTCTGAGAAGGCTGGAGGGGGAGAAAGATGAGAACTGATATTACTATCAAAACTATTATTAATACTAATGATATTGTAACACTTAACTATAATATAGCACATTGTATTTTATATATGCCTTTATTCAGATTGTCACTTCCTTATTTATCTATTCACTTTTATTGACCAATTTATCCCTACTAGGACTGGCCTGGTCTCACTGAAGACCTGAGATGTCATCATTCTAATTAGGGGAAATTTAGTCAGAGCATCAAGGAAATTTGTCTTACTTAAAAAAGGGATACAAAAGAAATGTTGAAGAAATTATGATTTTCGTTATGGAAAAAAGGTTAAAGTGGACAAATATAGACAGGAGTAAATGAAATGGGAAATGTATGTATGTACATAAGTATTGTGTATAGATGCATGTACATTTACTTTCTTGAAGTTTTCCTTTCATGTTATAGTATGTTAGTATTAAAGTTTGTTGTTTTTTTTTTTTTTTTTTCAGAATAAAGGTTAAATAACCGTTCCTTGTTTTAAGTGCAGTGGGATATTTTAAAATCCACCTGAGCTACCATTTCAGGAATATGGTTCCTCTGCTTAATGTCTCATTCAAAGGATGGTACCACAGGCATGCAGCATACCCCTTGCTGGTACCGCAGGCATGCAGCATACCCCTTGCTGGTATTGCAGGCATGCAGCATACCCCTTACTTGACACCATAGTTATCAGTACAGGAAAAAAAGCACATGGTATGAAACAGAATTCACATCCTTCTGATCTTCTGCCATTTAAAGCAAATATGGTACCTCCTAAACTCCTAACTCTAATGCTGTTTACTTACATGGTTGTAAATATTTGCTTTCATCTCCTAGGTCATGCTCTAAAAATGTGTCACATGATGTAGTGCACTGAAAGCATGTTATGAAATATGGATGCTTATAACAAAAGTCAGTGTCAAGCAATCCATATTACAAATAAGTTGACCTATACGTCCAACGCAATATCAAGAAAACCCATCACAACTAGGCATGCTATAAAGAAATAAACATTTTCTGAACACACTCGCAAAAATTACTCTAGCCAAAGCCTATATTTCACTCAACCCCTTCATCCTAAATCACACTTCATAACCCTCTCCAAACACTCCACTCGTTTCTTTTGTTTTTCCCACTACCTTACCTTATCCACTTCACCTCTACAGATCTTCCCTCAGCCTGTTTCTCTTTCCTTCCTACTCACCTACACTAACTAAAGCCACTCTACAGTGCTCTCCTTTTACAATATCCTTTTCTCCCCATCCTTCTTCCTTCTGTAACCATAATATGAATACTGTGACTCATACTAAGATATCTCTCAGTATTTCCTCACTGCCTCTATTCATGTTATCTCTAATACCTCTTTAAATATATTTTAGAATGGTCACAAGTTTCATTTATCTCATGCGAATCTATGTAACAAATAATTTCTTAATGAGTTTTTCTTCTTATATTTTCTCCAGCTCATATTATTGTTTTTCATTGTATGCTACTATAAAACATATGTTCTATGTTTTTCTCATTACAACATTTTTCACTCTTAGGTTTTGTAGTGTAACATGATACTTTGTGATTTAAAGTATCTGTACTTGATTTTTGAAAGATTGTGATTGTGGAGCTTTTCCCCCCAGATCTGTACTGGAAATGGGCACCTTCTGGCCCAGTGAAACTTCCCAGTAAACACTGTCAATGTCAAATATGTCAAATAAATAAATAAATATGAAACGTTTCAAACAGAATTCAAGTAACATTATAATTGTATTAATTAGCTGCATGATCATGTGATCAGAACCTACTTATGTGCAATGGTTGCAATCAGTACTTTTGGGTTCTCTTTACTGAACTAGTTCTTACACAATTATTCTGTTGTGATTATATGGTTAAATAGATATTTTTTAAATTTGTTAAATGGTTCATAACAGGCATGAAGTCTAGGAAGCCATTAGGATCCTAGCAACATGTGTTAAGTGACTTGCTTGGCATCACATAATAACCAAGTGAAATCTGAGAGAGTCAAATCTTCAGCCACAGGAAGCAGATGACTAGCAGCTGATAGCTTAGTCCTCTGTAGCATCTGACAGACTGATATTCCTCTTACTTCAAAATAATGGAAGTGATGACTCTAATTAGGTTTTTCCTTTCAAGCTTGCTTAAATCACTACCTAAAATGAGAAGGAGCATACTTAAGAGCGAGAAAGACACAAGAATAACCTTATTATTATTATTATTATTATTAGTATTATTATTATATTATTATTATTATTATTACATATTAGGAGAATTTTAACTATATTTTATACTGTCAGCAGTTGTTTTCCTGCTTTTGTCTCCATTTTGTTTCCTATTGATTTGAGACACACTATGGGATTCAGAAATGCCTAGTATGCTATGCAATCCCATTCACAACAGGATTGCCCAGTGTGTTATGCTTCAGGAATTCAGACACTGCTGTACCACTGCAGTGGTGTGAAGGCACTGACACATAATGCAGGCAGTGGTCCTGCAAGTAAAGCTGTATACAAATGCAGCAGTCCAGGGATGTGTCTAATGCTAGGTAGCCATATACTCTGCCTCAGAAATATTGACTGTATTGGAATAGCAGGGTAGAGTCTACATACCTCTCAACTACACGGAATTCCTCGATTGTTTCTGGTTTTGAGGGCAAAATAATGGGGTGCCACAAATTCCTCAGTGGCCCCTTTAATTCCCAATTTTTTTTTTTTTTTTGTGTGCATTACAACTTTAAATTTTTGGCTGACATTTCCACCCATCACCAGCCTACAGGGCATGTGTAATTACATCAGTTACTGCTCGTTCTCGGTCAGAGATTTAGTTTGAACCTTTTTGGAGGGAATATGCACAGTTTCACTTTACGCTGAAATTCCAGGAGGTAAGAAAAGAAGAACTGTGTAAACGTCTGTTCAAATTCCTCTTCTAGCTGTTGTGTGTGTGATATTTTGCTGGGCCACTTGCTCCATTCAAAAATCAAAACATGTATTAAGCCCGCGTGAACATCTGTGTAAAGTCCGTTTGAACAAACAAAGTCTGGTGTGTGTATTTTATATTTTGCAAGTCTTTGCTGGGCTGCTCCATTCAGAATGATTATTTACCTGCTGTCTGTGTGTGATAGTTTGCTGAAACATTTATTTAATTTATCCTCCTGTGCAAGGTGTCGGTTTTGGGCCACTCTCTCGCTCCTTTTGAACAAACTGAAACTGGGCAAGGTGAACTGTGTATTTATTTAATTTAATTTATCTTGCTGCCTGCCTGCTGCAAGGTGAACTGTGTATTTATTTAATTTATTCCTACTGCAAAGTGTCCATTTGCGCATGCTGAGGTGTGCTATTTTCCTTCTGCAAGGCATCAATTTGAGCATGCTGATGTGCAGTGTGTGATATTTTCCTGTCTCAAGGTGTCCATTCTGGGCCGCTTGCTCAGCTCACTCTATTTGAACAAACTGTGCAAGGTGAACTGTGTGTTTAACTTAATTTCCCCCACTGCAAGGTGAACTGTGCATTTATTTAATTTATCCTGCTGCAGTCCCTTCTATGCCGCTCTCTCGCTCTATTTGATTGAACTGTGTAAGGTGAACTGTGTATTTATTTAATTTATCCTGCTGCAAGGTGTCCATTCTGGGTCGCTCACTTTGTTTGATTGAACTGTGTATTCATTTAACTTAATTTCTCCTGCTGCAAGATGAAATGTGTATTTATTTAATTTATCCTGATTCCTGCTGCAAGGTGTCCATTTTGGGCTGCTCACTCGCTCCATTTGAACAAACTGACAAGTCCGGTGGTATTTGTACAAACTTTGGGATCCATTTAGGTGTCAGAACAAACTTAAACTGCATATTTAATTTTGTGTTCATTGTATATTTGTTGTGCTGCAATACTCCATATGACAAAACAAACTCAAACTGTGCATGTATTTTATTGTGTGCGTTTGAACCTGACCAGTGTATATATTTTATATTTGATATTTGCTGTGCTCCAGTGCTCCATATGAACAAACTGTCTCTATTTAATTCTTTTTGTCTGTTCCTCTTAAAACTTGTTGTTTTCTGGCAAATCAGTGATAAATTGATTCACTAAATAATGATAGCAATCTAAGTTTCAGTCTTCCTGTTTAGAAACACATGGTAGCACAACATTTTTTTTCTGGTAACTTTTCTAAGATTATACAAACAATGTTTAATATATGTCCCTGCCTGGTTATCGGCCTTTGTTCCCCCAATAATTTTTTTAATTTTGCATTTTTTTCCATTTTTCCAGATTTCTTGTGCTGCTCTTTGGGGAGAGAGAAGCTTAGTGCTGCTTGTGCCAAGTCTGTTTGTGTTAGTAGCACAAGATGTAGAATACTTGCTTTTGATAAAGAAAGTTGTTGGTTGGGTTCTACTCCCACAGTATGTAGATGGATTACTGTACTGTGTTGTACTTTTAAAGGGGGTCGATGCTGCAGTCCTGAGAATGTCCTCTTTGGTGGAGACATGCAGTAACTATGAACCTATTATCAGTTTGCCATCCATTCCCTATTGCAATATTACTACGTTATCATTTTTAAATGTAACATATGTAATTTATTCCTCAAGGGCAACATGCACTTTATTTGTAGATGAAACAATGAAATATAAAGTTGTTTGCTAGCAACCTCTTCATTAGTTACAGATCTCTTTAATGTGGAATTATTTAGATGACATTTACTTCTACAGAGATTGTGTGCAATTATTGATACTGGTGGACTATAGATGTTTGAGTAGACTTTTAGGATGGAAATGTTCTGAATTTGGCAGTTGTGTCATTATTGGGTTTGTGCATTTTGGTTTATTGCTTATTGGAAAATTTTTCAAAACAGTAAATTTAAAACACACTCATACAAGCGTGCTGTATTATACAAGGAATATAATTTAATACAATCAGGAAGGTGTATCAAAGAGCACATGTATGTTTTGTGTGTAAGGGGCCTATGATTTGAAAACAGCCCAAAGGAAATCTTTATCCACCACTGGCTGAATGCATTTTCTTTGAGTGTGGGTTTCAATGCTGTTTCAATGAATGTGGGTTTCAAGGGCAGAGAACTTTTAATACTAAGTCTATTTCCATTGTAAGACTGTATTGCTTTGTTTAGCAGATGCCTATTAGTGTTTGTGCTATAAAATGTAAAATAAAAGCTTTAAATGAAATCCTAATAATCATTGTAGAAGTAAAGCAGTATGCACATTGCAGTGTTTATGGTAAATTGGTGAAATAGCCAAGAAATGGGACATTTGAATGGCTGCAGGGGGGAGGGCAGTGTATGGGGGGGTCCCATTCGACCATGATTTTGTGAGGAGTGAAGGGTGGCAAACTCACAGTTCCGGACAGCACAAACTCTTGTGCTACTCCACTAATCAGTAGGCCATGGAGAATGACTTGGAGGTCCAGCAAACTATAATATTCTTTTGCTAAGTTTAGAATATTGCCTACCATTAAATGCCCTACTTTTACCACAAAACCCGCATACTGCAAATCACCAAAAACAAAATGCTAAGGTATATCATCTTCTCCCTTCCCAGTGAACATCATTGCTACACAATTCAAAAGAAAAATGGTTACCATTTACTACAGGGTCTGGGTCCATATTTTAGTGGTGGTTCAGTTTGCATTTAAAAAATAGCATCCCATAATTCCAATGGAGTGGGTGGGGTTACATAATTATGTATGCAAATGTTATGTTAATCAGTGTACAGATTTGTACCTATTTTTCATGGGCCTTTGTCCAGATTTTTGATGTTTCCAGGTTGAGAGGTATGGGGTAGAGTGATTCAAAGAATACCTCTACCACACTATTTCAGGAGCAAAATAGAAATGAGGACAGGAGCCAAGCATTCCTGGATTAGGCAAAAGTCCTACTGCACATTTCATCCTGCATGGAAAATTCACTTGTGCCATCTATTCCCTCTGTGATGAGAGTTAGGTTTTGGGGAACAGGCTAGCCTGCATCTTGGTAACATGTGATACTTGCTTAGCTATAGAAGAGGTCTGCATTCTCCCCAGCATGCATACCTCCCCTCAGCTCAGTGATGCACATCCACAACTAACAACACAAGATTGCCTGGACTAATCATAGGGTGATTATCTACCCACTGGTAGGCATTACCAATGCGGCTTGCCTAGCTGCAAATCTCCCCACAGGATGGGCAAGCTGTCATCGAGCCCTTCAGTCCCATCCAATACCCCCACCTGCTTCCTCAAGTGTTTGTCCTACTAATTGAACTCAGGCTGCCTGTACAATTAGGTCTTTATCCTTCCATGTCATGGGAGTGGAAGTAATAGATGACCATAGCAACAACAATGCTAATAATATAATAATTCACCAATAATAGGCTTTATAAGGTAAAAAGAATTGAAACTTCAAATGATGTTTTTAGCTCTTTGACAATTTTCATATATAGTAAATCACTTTTGGTTCTGAAGAACAAGTGGGAGTTGAACCAAGTTCCTATTCAAAAGTTTTACCTTTTACAGATGGAATTATTAAGACATTAAGACATTTGCGTAATCTCAAAAAGCACCAGAGAGTCAAAACTAATTTTAATATGCATTTAGCAGAGTAGAAATGTGAGACAATATTTATAGTTCTCGGTCTGTAAAATCTTCATGCAGTTGCAGTCTTACAGTCTTGTGGTACAGTCTGGAGAACAGAAAGGCAATAATATCTGTATCAAGTATGGCCTGTAGGTGAGTAAAGTTAAGGTTAATAAATTCAATGCATGTAGAAAAGACCAGATGCTCAGAAATAAACCACTGTTGTCCTCTAGAGAAAATACTGACAACAGATAATATTTCCAAAAGGAGGAAGAGTTTGATTGTTTTTGACTCTACATTTTTACTCTGATAAATAATTACACAGTGAAGAGATGATAATTTGATAAATGTCAAAACCAAAAATGTTTTCATTGAGAATTTTTAATGAAAATAAATTCAAAATGTTCACTGCATTATTTATTTATTTATTTATTTTATTTATTTTATTTTACATTTGTTAACCGGGCTAGTCCAACTGGATACATGTCCATTTTCAGTGGAGGCCCGAGGAGAAAAGCTCCACTATCTACTACATAATAACATAAAAAATACATTCAAAGTACATAGGTAATTTAAGACAAAAATTAAAGCAGGCATTTAAAATTACATAGGGAATAAGACACAAGTAAAACAGGCATTAGGCTATCTGTATCAAGTATGGCCTGTAGGTGAGTAAAGTTAAGGTTAATAAATTCAATGCATGTAGAAAAGACCAGTAGGTATTATTAAATAAAACTCCACAAATGAGCAAGAGTTATGTTCTGTTTAAGTATATTAAGAATAGGAGTGCAGTAACAGTATTGTAGCCTTCTGAAAATCCAAATTGATCAGAGCTAAGTATTCTATTTTTATTCAGGTTTAATCTAGTATGAGTGAAAAATGTATCTTTGTTTTAACAAACTTGAATATAACATGAGACAACTATAGCTTTTTAATACAAATGATTGTAGTACCTTGGAATCTGACAAAATGAGTAATATTTTATACAAGTCTAAGATGATACCAAAGAGACTAATGCATTTTAAGATAACAGCAAACTAGGCTAGTCGATGGCATATGATTTTATAAATTTAGGGTGAAGTTTACTTGGTTTTGTTGAACTCTTATTTGCAAGTTTGTGATTGAAAGTTTATTTTTACGCTAGTTCAGCATGTTTAACTGTTATTCTTACAAAGCACAATGAGGAAGGGAAGTCATTAATTTTAACAATGAAGAAATTCACAGAATTCATAGGTGTTTCAAAGCAATTTAGTCTTCTGAATAGCACTGCTTTGCCAATTTCTACCCTTAGGCTGTACCCAGTTTCTCAAGCAAGGATAGGCCGGTTAATTCTGGCATGAATTTGAGAGTACCCAACTATTTGCACAGATTCTGTTTGAAGAATGACAATATAATACGTTGCTTAGCCTGCAATGGCAGATTATTCCAGAGATGAGGAGGCACTGTTTAATAAGTCTGTCTCTTCATTGTATTCTGTTTGTCTGTTTGTGAAGATTTAATTCATTAGCTCTGGTGTTTTCTAAGCTATCAGACTTGCAGAGATAAAAGAGATCAAGGACAAGAAGGTCTGTAATGGCAAGGTTTGTAAGTAAGACATAGATCACTCATCCAGAGTCTGTAAGATAATGAGTAAATGGGGAAAGCTGCTAGCATCTCTTGGTAGCTCAGGGTTTTAAGCCTGAAGTAGTCTTTTTTAGGATCCTGTTTATCCCAAAGGGGCAATATACTATATCAAATCTAAATATAAGGGTATAATGACATATTTTGAGCTGATTAGCATACCTCTGGCTATTAAGTGTATCAAGTAGGAGGATTTTCTGACTACACTTGCCATGTGATGATAGAAGGAGAGGAAACTGTCAACCCAGTTGCCCAGGTTGCTGACCACATCTTCATTTAGTAGTGAAATATTGTCTGTACTATATGTTGATGGCAGGAGTTGTTTGCCAAATTAAATGATATTGCACTTTTTCAGGTTTATCTTGAGCCATTTTCAGTATATCAGATATTAACTAGTGTAAGTTCTTTCTGAAGGGTACAGGTGTCAGAGGTGGTCTTGACAGTAACACCCTGTTTGTAGTCATCGGCAATCATAATTAAACAGAAATACTAGTTCTCAGTGTGGAAATCACAAATGTAAATGCTTTAAAACATTGGGGTATGATATCAAATGTTTTGGCTAGATCAAGTGTCACTGTGTGAACAGCATGACCACTCAACATCCTGTATGACCCTCTTGACGAAGTTAATTAAATTTGAAAGACAGGATTTCCCTTTGATGAATCTGAACTATTGAAGGTCTATCCTAATGAATTTTTTTTATACCATAATTGATGAAATCACTTATGATTTGCTGCATAGTTTTGTAAATCACATGCAAAAGACTGGTTGAACTATAATTTCTGGGTCTGTGGTAGAGCCACTCTTAAGGGGGGGGGGGGGGTATTAGCCCTGTGGTGTGCCATAATTTGGGAACAAATCCTGTACAAAGCTTAGGTTAAACAAGATGGGGGGAAATTCAGTGAGCACATGTTTGGCACTGCTTATTAAGCATCCAGATATGTGTTCAGTTCCCATGGAAGTATATGTTGTCCTTCATAATACCTTCAGAATATGAAAAACAGCTCTACCCAAAAGCTTTACTGTTCTATTTATTGCCTTTGTTGCTATTTTTGAATAAATTCATCAGACATTTAGTTCCTGGTTTTCTTTGTATATGATCCTTGTGATAACAGGAAATGTAAGTGATCTTGTGTTATGTGGAGTTTTGCTAGATCCTTTGAAGATAAAGTTTGCAGTAAACATGTTTGCTAGTGTACAGGCATTGTATTTTGGGTTGCAGTGGGTGGCCTCATTTAGGATAAATGCAGAGCATTATTGGGTATTGTTTTTTAGTTTCCTAAAATAAAAAGAAAAAAAAAACTAAAGAAGATCTACTAGTAATTCTTAGTTTCAGAAGCCAGTCTGAATTCATGGGTTTCTTTACTAGTCCCAGTGGTATTTTTCAGTTCTCTGGTAATATTTTTTTATAATATCCTTGCTATGAAACATTGCAGATCTGATGTACAGTTTAAGGAGTTTTTTCTCTTGTTGTAAAGTTTATCTATGTTGGTGAACCATCAAGGTAGTCTATTTTTGAATTACCCATTGTAGTTTGCTCTGGTTGGTATGGCTAATTCTATGCATTTATCTAAGTGGGTGTAATACTCCTTTGTGTAGTTGACTGTGCTCTTTCAGCATTTAAGCTGGTTCTAACACAACTGACTTCTGATGTTTAATCATATAAATGTATGAGATTTGAATGTATGAAGTCTTTGAATTCCTACACATTGGCCTCGGGGATTTTGGAGATTTTGAAATTAAAGCATCACATATTTATGGTCTGACTTACCTGGGGAAGGAGATACTGGGGAAATAATTGTGAGGCACAAGTCTGGAATTCCTTAGCTATCTGCTTTAGGGGATTTTTTTGTTAAGTAAATCCTAGAATATCCGGGCACATCCTATGAGATATAAGTGCTCCAGTTAAGTGTGGAGCTTTTAAAATCTCCCAAAGGAATGGAGTTCTTGCTAAAAGGAGGTTCTCTGTATACTTTCAAGAATCAAACATTTCATCCGGGGACATAACAGTTATACTACAGCAGGCTATAAGTTGGCATCTGATAGGTCTGCATATATAGGCCACAAAAGTGTAATGACAGAAATCCATGATTAGAAAGCAGAAGCCATGGTGCCACATTCAGACCATGCTTTATTGTGCTGCTGTTAAGGCAAATAAAACTGATTCCCAAAGTATTACCTCCAAAGTTCCTTTTAAATATATAATGATCATTCGTCACATAGTTGTTTGTCATACTTGATTCTGGTTCTGGGTGTTGCACATGCAGCAGAAGCAGTACAAACGTCTTAATGGTTTGCTAGGTAATGTAATAGGTCTTCCTATGCTTTCAGCAGACTAAATAAAACATTTAAATGGATTTTTTTCATTGATGCTGAATTTCAGCATGGACTAAGCTGTGGATTAAAGTGAATAAAAGTACAGAATGTGCTTAGTCCATGGGGAGAGGAGGGGGCAATAAAGATTGCACCACGATAGGACAGTTCAGAAACAATAAACTGATTAAGAGAAAAAATACAGTTTAAAGTCTTAATAATACTATGTTGGAAGAAAATAGACAGGTTATTCAATGCAGAGGGAGGAAGAAAAGTTAATTAGTGATGAGGTAGAAAAAAGTTTTGCTTTTTATGAATAAGTGGGGATATAATGTAAGTAGTCTTGAAGAGTTTTAAGTTGTTGGTGAGCAACTCAGAAGACATATGATATGACAGGCAATCATTCCAGTGCAATGATACATATGAGTGTACTAGATAAGAGTACCTGCGCCTTATGAATGTGAGCAGTGAGTACTAGCACAGAGTGAGTGACAGTATGAGTGAGTGAGTGAGTAAGTGAGTGAGCGAGTGTGTAAGTGATCAAGTGAGTGAGTGAGTGAGTGAGTCAGAAAGTACTTAAATTGTGGCCTGTAGAGTAAGCTTTGACAAAAAATATTTAAAAGACAACCATCATGATGATGATAATGTAAGGTAGAAAGTAAGTTACGTTCACAATATATAATTTGTTAGTAGTGGGTGTGTATGTGTATCTCTCATTCTCTCTCTCTCTCTACACACTCTCACACACACACTCACACACACACACACACACACACACACACACACACACACACACACACACACACACATGCACACACACATGCAGACACGCCGACACTCACACACACACACACACACACACACACACACACACGCACACACGCACACACACAGACACACACACACACACACACACACACACACACACACACACACACACACACACACACGCACACACACACACACACACACACACACACACACACACACACACACACACACACACACACAAACACACACACACACAGGTCTGTGTGTGCGTGTGTGTGTGTTGGGGGGTAGGTTATGCATAGTAATAGGTAAAATAAAATTAAATCTAATTTCCAGCCGGAGAGGCAGGCAATACTTAGTTTTGTACTTGTTCTTCATTTTTATTCCAGGCAATAAATAGTGGATTACAGAAATATTAAAGGTGCAAGCTCAAGTAAAGGCTACCACAAAGTGTATAATATGTGTAATCTTTATGTACACTTTCTGAATTCGATTTGGTCACTATGTAAGAAATGAATGAAACAGTCACAGAAGTTATAATGATAATTGTTTCTCAAAAATAAAACAGCAAACGTTTGAGACAATTAAATATAACAGGGTTAACATACTAGGTGAGCACTTCTACAGAGGGCTATAAGGCATTGGAGTGGCCTGTAGTGGTGGTGAAAATGCATTTAGTATAAACGAAACAAAAATATTATAATATTCAGTATCCCTAGTTCCATTGTTATAGATCTGGTGGTATTTTGTTACTTAGTATAAACAAGTTTAATTTTAAGTGATGCAGTAAGAAATCATTGCCAGAAATCATGACTCTTCATTAGTCTTCTCTAGTCATTTAATATTTATCCTTAAAACAACATGCAATTAGTTGGCATAGGATACCGCAGTTCATTATGTATATCAGAATGTCATAGCAAAGCCAATATATTATTCATTTAACTAGCCCCGGTGTGGATATTTATATAAGAAAACCACCAGCCAAAATGGTTACAACACATTTCTCAGGGTTAATTAGCTTAGGACTATGAAAAAATGATGCTCATTCCCCTAAATGCACTTCAGTGCTTGGCAAATGAGAACATAGTACAGCTTGTAAACCAGACTGGCTTAGATTACAACACGTTCCAATAACTGGCATGAGGTTGTTATTTCAAATTATGTTAACATTAATTGAGTTTGGCAGTGAAGAAAAACACACATTAGAATGTGTATATCAGACTAACGTAAAACTTCAAAGTCAACTTTCTTTAATATCTTGAGACATAATTAATGTAGTGCTAGAAATAAAATGGTTATGTACTTCATGTGCACAGATATACAATGTGTTTAACTCATATATATATATATATATATATATATATATATATATATATATATATATATATATATATATACATATATATAGATAGCCAACGAAGCACAATACGAAACAAAAAATAGAAAAACTACATAACTGTATATACTGAAAGTGCACTTCCAGTATGAGTGGACAAATGTGAATGCACACAGATTTGGAATCACAGAAATGAATTCACTGAAAAAAATAATGGAAAACATTTTAAAGTGTTTTTTTGCAAGGCAGCAAGCCCCCCACCCCTGCACCCACAATTTGTGGGAGGGAGCAAGCCACCCACACTGCCTGAATTTTTATATACATGCTCAATGGGCACACTAGCCCAAAGAAGGGAGAAATTCCCCAGAAGGTCATCACTGCTGGCATAACTTACTGACAGTGATTTCCTATGGAGGAACTCCGATCGTTGGCAAGTTGAACCTCAGGGAATTGAAGCCTAAGAGTTCAGTCTTCACCCACTAGTAAAGTAATGCTGAAAGGCAGAAGTACATCTGCATTTCTAAGTGTATTGTTAATGCTGAAGAAGCACATATTTATCTATTTTTCTATGTATATATTCAAAATTTAAATAAAGCTTTTAAATTGTATGTCCTCAACTGCTGTGGTAAGGTGGAGACAGTGGAAAGTAACTCAATTTGGGCTGGACTGCTAGTAACAGCACACTGAATCCCAAAATGCCTTCTTCTCTTGTGAACTTAAGGCAAAAGAACATTCACTGTCAGGAGAAGCAAAGTGCATATTTTTAACATGCTGTTATTGTAAGAATGGCTAGATAGCCTACTGATATACCAGACTGAATCAATACAAATTTAGATACATTTGATATCATCACACATAATGTGGAGACTTATCAGACACCAATATCAATAGCATGTTAAAACTATCATTTATTTTAACCCAGATTAGACTGATAGTTACATTGGTTGCTTTGCATTAATGCTGAAATTATTTTATACTCACACAAAAAAATAAAAAAAGCAGGCTTATATAAATAGAATACTGTGAGTTTGTAATAGTAACATACATTACACTGGTAGCACCAAACAGAGTGCAGAATAACATTAAAGCAGTTAAAAATACCTGACAATAAAATAGCAATAAGGTATAGGATGCGTGGGGCTTAGTGTAAAGTATACATGGAGAACAGGAGGACAAGATCCAACATAACGTAAACGACAATGGAGAGGGGGCCAAAAAGACAAGAATGAAGAACGTAGAACTGTTCAGTAAGAAAGAGCAATGAATTGTAGCAAAGGGGTAAAAAGAGTGTTACATTGCAAAAGCAGATATCTCCTATAGCAAAGAGAGTTGCATGCCCTCTATGAAGCACTCTTTACTTCAATAATCAAAGAGTGAAGGGTAGTTATTGAAAATGTTGAAGGGCAATATATTGTGTTTGACTAATTATGTGCGGCAGTGCAAGCCTGTGCAATCTCCCTGCAAAGCAAATGATTATGTAAATGACCATGACTGGCAATATGCAGTTAACAGGCCATTGAGTCAGACAGTATGGAATAATTAACATGAAAGAGTGCCTGAAGAGTGCCATAACATATAGTAGACATGAGAACTGCAATTATGGGTGCTTGATAGCCTCAGAATGCTGGACACTGACATTTGACCACACTACAGAAGACAGTATTCAGTGATGTTTCAATGACAGTACCACTTTTCACATTTTGCAAATAGATAACAGGCATGCTTTAGGTGTCCATATGGACTAAAACATTTGTAAAATGAAAGCTAAAGTTTTCTTTTAAGCCCATTTCATTTGTGTATCATACAATGCCCTCATATAATGTCTTCAGATATTAGCAGATGAATATCAAAAGTTTGTGGGCCACTTGGATTAGATTCCCAGATGTGTTACCACAGCAACTGCAACCCTCCCAGCATGACATAGCTGGGTGTCATGACAGCATCACAAATTGGTCCATCATTCCAACACATATGACAAGAAGGCTGGGGTTTTGTTTAGATGCTTTAATATATAGAAACACATCAGGATGAATGTCAGCATCATTAAATACAAATTAACTAGTTAACAGACAGACCTTACATACATACATGTTTACATCTCAATTGCTTACTACAAAATGGCAGTCTAGCTTGCATGTGCTCACTATTTATACATTTATGCAAGACCTTAGATAGCTTATTAAAGGTATATGTACACACATATTGATCTACATCCTCCCACTTAAAAAATATTGCTCTTTGAAAAAAACAATATTAGAGATAGACATGCATTAGTATATACATTTGAAACAAAAAACAATGTTCATGTCCAAGTTGCTTTGTATCAGGGTTTAGAGATGTGACCATATACCATATCTCATGACATAATAATCTGGACCAAACTTAGCAACAGAGACAGTCTGTGGTCCACAACTCATGTCAGGAACTTTTGGATTTGTCATAGGAACAGGAATGTCCTCTGGAACTTCCTATGGAATTGGAACACTGGGCAACTCACTCTGATATAAAGTGTCTTTCTCACAGGCTATGTGCTGTGGTATAGGCTCAGACATTGTTTTCAAATGCTTCCAATTCCACCTAAAAACTGCTCCTTCTAATTTGACAGTGTACGATCATGGCTCTGGACCAATATTCTTCATGACACAAATCCAATAATAACCTCTGGACATTTGCATCCTTACCACTTCTCCTTCTTGTAATGGACTGAGTGGTTTGCTGTTCTTATTGTAGTAGGACTTCTGTGTTAGGCATTTCTTCAACAGATTGGCTTTCACTAACCTGTTGCTCTTGACACATGGAACTAACAATTTACTATTGATTAGTAATGTGGTTCTGGTTTGTCTCTAAAGAAGTCTCTGAGCAGGTGAACCAAGATGTTTATCATGAGGAACATTTCTGAGATTCAAGAGATTTAAGAAAACATCAGTATTATCTCATTTTGACTTCTCTAGTAACTGTTTTGCACTTCGAACTGCACGTTTTGCCAAACCATTTGACTGTGGGTACTTTGGACTTCTTGTGACATGAGTAAAGTCTTATTCTTCAGCAAATATTTTAAACTATTGGCTTGTAAACTGCATGCCATTGTCAGAATAACTTTGTGTGGACTCGTACATGGAAGTCCAGGAAGCTGGTTAAGCTGAAGTGGTTTCTTCTGTTGATGTGGCTTTGTACTATTACACACTGAATAAGATAAAAGTACTCTCTGTCAATGTCTTCTGACATAGAAGGTCAAAATACCAGTTCTGTTGCCCTTCTTTTGGTAGATTCTGTACCTGGGTAACCAAGGTATAAGACAGTAATGTACCCGGTTGCAAGGACTTTGGACTATTCACTTTAGGACCTTTCATGATGATACCATTGTCAGCCAAAATCTCATATCCGTATGGAAAATAAGGTTGCAATTTTTGAGGTAAACTAGATTGCTTTGACAGCCAACCTTGACAGATAAAGTGAATGAGCCTTTGTAAAACTGGATCTGTGGCTGCGTGATCTCTCAACTCATCAAGACATGTGAAAGAAAAATTTCACACTTCCATGACTTCAAAATCAAGGTCCTCATTCTTCTGCTGTTCTGTTGTGTTTCTGGGCAATCTGGATAATTTATCAGCAAGATAAAGATGTTTGCCTTTCTTGTAAACAAGAGTAAAATTGCACTTTTGCAATCTCTGCATCATATTTTTCAGTTTGGCTGGGGCTGAATGCATAGGCTTTCACAAGATAGTGACTAAGGGTCGGTTTTCTGTTTTGATCTGGATAGGTCTTCCATAAATATAATCATGGAACTTTGAACACATGAACACAATTGCCAAAATCTCTTTCTCGATCTGGGCATACTGCATCTCAGTTAAGAGTTCTTGATGCATAGGCAACAGGTTGATCCTCTTGTGGAATGACTGCACCTCAACCAAATTTCGAAGCATCACAGAAAGTGTTACTGGCTTGTGAAGATCATAGTGTCTGAGTGTTGTTGGACTAGTAATTTTCTGTTTCAGGACTTCAAATGCTCTTTGGTGTTGCTCTAACTAAGACCAGGGTATATCTTTACATGTCAGCTCTCTGAGTGGTGCTGACACTTGGCTCAAGTTAGACATGAACTTACCTAGGTAGCTGACCATGCCAAGAAAATGTTGCAGCACTTGAACACTGTCTGGTGCTGGCATCTCAAGAATGGCTGCTTGTTTTGAAGGGTCTGGTCTTAGGCCTGAACTTGTAAATAAATGACCAACATAAGTAACTTCTTGCACCTTGAACTTGCATTTCTGACAACTGAGTTTAAGATTCACTTGACATGCTATTTCCAGAACTTTTTTGAGGTTTCTGTCATGTTCTGCCTCATCACAACCTCCTACAAGTATGTCATCTACTATAATAGCACAAGGATACCCAGAAAAAAATTGCTCCGCTGCACATTAAAAGACTTCACTTGCAGAATTTATCCCAAATGGCATTATCAAAAATCTGTACCTGCCAAGCTGAGTACTAAAAGTAGTGAGCAATGATAATTTCTTGTCAAGCTGAATTTGCCAAAATGACCTCTTTGCATGTAAGACAGGAAAAATAGTGGCATTTGGCATCAAGGATGTGACTTCTTTGAGTGTGCACATTAGATAATGAGGTCTTTTTAATGCTTTTTTCAAATCTTGTGGATCAATACATATTCTGATGTCATCTGAGCTTTTCTTATGAGTTACCACCATGGAAGATACCCATTTAATTGGAGTTTTCTCTGGAGAAATCACACCTTATCACACTATTTTATCAAACTCAGCCTTGTCTCTGTCCTGCATGGCTATTGGAACTTTACGTGCTGACCTGATAACTTAACTGACTACTGGGTCTAACTTCATGGAGTATACAACTGAAAGATTGCCAAGTTTGTCTTTGAACAGATCAGTATAGGTAAAAGAATGTACCGGGCAAAATTATAGTAGTGGTCTTTCAAACTAATATGATGGAATTCCTTATTAAATGAAAGCAGTCCCATTTTCAAACTGTCTCTGAGCCCTAATAATGACTGGATATGTCTCTTGACCACATAAAATAATAAGATGTAACTTCTTCCAGCAGTGTAACATAAAAGCACTACTGAGCCTTCGGTTTGAATTTCTTTACCTCCATAAGGAACAAGCTTCACACACCTTGCCAAATCAAGCATTTCACCTTTACACACTCTGGTAAATGTTTCTGCTTACACAACATTGCACTTGGAACCTGTGTCACCTTTGAGTTCTGTGGGTTTGCCATTTATTTGAACAGTACAAAATACTTCATTCTTTGCCCTTAAATCTACTGCATTGGCCATTTCATGAAGCACTGACACACCATCAACATAAAGAGTAGAATTGCCATTGTCTAGCTGAACAACTTGTTTCTTAAAATGTTCCCTTTTGATAAAAGAATGTGGGCCTTGTGATTTACAAAATCTTTTGAAGTGATTCCATTTACTGCATTTGTGGCATTGTTGACCACAAGCTAATCATTTCTCCCTTTTAGATTCATGGCTTCCACCACAATTTCTACAGTTGGCAATGAAACTAGGTTTGGGCTCATTATTTGAGTTTGCTGACTCACTCTTACGCTTCACTGAGACTGTGCAAATTCTGGAATTTGCTAGAAAGCTCTGGGGTTTTCCAATGAGTGCTGTAGGGGTTACAGTTGTTGCCACATGCTTGGGCCTGTTTCTTTTAACCACATACTGCATGCTATCAACATGAGCTCTATCACTGTACCCCCTAGAGCTGTTCTTATTTGTAAGCATATTTGTGTGCTTTTCTGTGAGCTCATATATCTGACAAATCTCAATGGCCTTATTCAAAGTTAAATCACTATCACGAAGCAAAACCTTTCTCACAGCATCATCTTTTATCCCACACATCTGTCTTTTGTCATTTCATCCCTTAAATCACCAAATCTGCACATGTTTGTGTTATTTCTCAGGTCAGTTATATATGCTGCAAAAGTTTCAACAAGCTTTTGAGCCCTTGTGTAAAATAAGTGCCTTTCCATTGTAACATTCATCTGGGCTTACACATTTCTCTAAATTTACATTTTTAGCACTCAAGGTTCACTCTTGACTCTGTACAAAAATATGATGGTTTTCCTCCTCTCCTTTATAGATAGCAGGTGCATATACAAATGAGTCTTCCCTTTCTTTGGCTTCTGACTCAGCTAAATTAAGCAGAATAAATGCCTCTGTATGGTCATCTTTATCAGAAAATGCAGCCTGTATGAAAATGTCATACCCTTGCTCAAACACTCTCCAGTTCTCAATAATATTACTGTCAAACACAAGTGCACTGGGTTTTCAAAATCTGTCTGCCATGCCCACAAAATATGCACAAACACACTGACAACATGGCCCCTGTAATTAAGTACAAACAGTTTTGTGAGCTTGTAACAACATTCAAATGCATAATGAACTCTTCTAAATACTGTACTTAGTGAAATATGCTCTTTAATGACTGTACTCTGCAAAATATGCCCTGTAATGGCTGTACTTTGAGAAATATGCCTTGTAATGAGTGTACTTAGTGAAATAGCTTTACTGTAACACTGCACAAAACAGCAGCCACTTTATACACTTCAGATAACATGGATATCTTTGCTTAATATGAAAAATACATGCTTTGCGAAAATACGGTTGTTTCTCTTTATTTTATTTGTTTTAAGCAATTCAGACTTTATTTCAAACATTTTCTGTAGAAATTCGAATATTTTTATCAATATCATACATATATGTTTATGAAAATATCATTTAGAATGTTCTGTATGCCCCATTTCATATTATACAAAAAGAAATAGTGCTGAGCAAATTTTCATACCTGAAATTCATTTCTGACCTGTTTTGCGAAGTTTTGCACATTTTAGGGATGATCAGCTCATCTATATTCCTCCAGCCTTAAGCAAGTGCCTCTAATCCTTTTATCCAAGTTTCAACTTCATGCCCCCTGGATATGCCAGTTTCTGATTACTTGTACTTTAGACATGCCACTTCTGACACCATGTCGCTCATTCTTCGCTAACGCATATGACAAGAAGGCTGGGGGTTTCCATTTATTTATTATTTATTTATTTATTTATTATTTATTTCACATTTGTTAACCAGATTAGTCCAACTGAGTTTGCAAACAAACTCATTTTCAGTGGAGACCAATGCATAAAAACATGTCAGGATGGATAGCAGCATCATTAAATACGAATGAGCTAGTTAACAGACAGACCTTAGGTACATACATGCTTTTATCGCAACTGCTTATTACAAAATATAAGTCTAGCTTGCACATGCTCAGTATGTATACACTTTTACAAGTCCTTGAATAGCTTCCAAAAGGTATATACACACATATCGATCTACATTCAGGACTTCTTATGTGATCTGAATAACAATAAACACATTATAACAGACAGCAGTTAGGCAATAGCTTTAGTATTGAATAAATTAACATCAGCATTACTAAAACAGCAATGGGATATACCCACATTTGTTTGGCATATGAATGATACCTGCCAAACACAATTACTTTCAAAAGCATGGGTCAAGTAGCATTTCACAGAAAAACAATAGCACTATGACATGTCTGGTCCTGTGATTGTGACTTTCCTGGTCATTTTATACAGCAACTACCTGTTAGTGCAACAGAGAAGAGATGTTTCATAAATATTTATATCTATAGATAGATGGATAGATAGATAGATAGATAGATAGATAGATAGATAGATAGATAGATAGATAGATAGATAGATTGATAGATATGTTTGTATTGTATATAGATGGATTTTATACATAGATAGACATTTTCACCTCAGCAATGAAATGCAGCAAAACTTAGAGTCTTTTGGGTAGTCCCTAAGAAATATAATTTGGTGGAAAGAATATACTTCCATATTCCTGATCAAGGCTTGGCATGGACCAGTAAAGTATACCCTATACGAACAGAAGTCTTACTCATCCAGTGTTCACCACAGGCACATGTTAATGCTATTAGGCTATAGGCAGAGAACATCAGCATAGTTTTTCCTTCACAGGTTATGCAGGAAGCCATAAGGGATGTTCCAGCAAAGGTAACTATGTTTTCATCCTCTGTACAACCTCACCTGGATAAAATGATGTAGGAAATAAAGGAAGACTCATGTATCACTTCCACACATTTTGGATGAGTACGCTGTTAAAGAGTTCATCCAGCAACTCACTGAAGTGCAATTCTGATGATGGGAATGTTATTTTAAAATTATTTCCAAAGACACTAACTTCCTCAATTTAATTTCATGATAACTGAACGATGAATGAAACTCTTTATTACTAGACTTGTAAAGTTCCTAGGACAGATAGAATAAACCCAAATGCAGGCTGTGGCCTTTTTTTTTTGTTTGTTTATTTTAATATAAAGTCAGTCTGCAGATCACAGCAAATATGCTTCTCAGATCGTTTAACTGATCCACTCTAGCCACTTTGCTTGTCATTTGAAAATCATTCTTCATGTACAACTTGTTTACAAGTTACTACTGTCACTCTTCCTATTATGTGTTGCTTCTTTTTTCCTGATGCACCTGGCAGACAGTGCACATATGTCTGCCTGCCGTCACTGACTGGACCATCTACTTTATCTAACAAGATCATCTCCAATGACTGTTGCTTTCTTCCACTAAGCTAGATCCCTGTGCCCTTTCTCTTGTTATGCTGCATGGGTGTACCTGAACTTATGAATGCATACCGATGATTTGAGTGATCAACCTGGCAGTTATATGTCAACAGAAATGTGGTAACAGGTTTCATTAAATAGCACCACACAACGTGGTCAATGCATCATCAGCAATTACTTGGATTTTTGAAAACAAATGGTTTTGATGGCTGACAACATGGGATGAAGACAAAACTGCCTCAGCATCTTACCCATTGATACCATTGCCATCCATCATTAGTAAACACGCAATGCTTCCAGGAAGAACCATCTTTAGCAAACAGGCAACAGGCAATGCTTTCAGGAAGAATAGCCTTGCTGGGAAACAACCTCTACTTTATATCATATTTATAAACAGCATATTAGGGTTAACCTGAAAAAATATGCAGTAATATAAACTTGATGGCTGTGTACTAGCAATGGTACATAGATGCTGCCTATGGTATAGCTTCCTGCATTGCCATTGCCTCAACCCACCTGGTTAATGTGCATGACGTGCAGTCCTGTCGGTTATAGCTGAGCCTGACTGTAACCATTACCGCTCATATAGTGCTCCTATAGTGCCTTTTTTAAGCAAAGTTCAAATGACAAATTCACCACCGTAACAGTAACAGGCAAGCAAAAACTGAGGATGATGCTACTCAATGCTAGAAGTCTAAATCTCAAAATGCACTCACTCGAGGCACTCCTTAAAATGGAGAACATCAATATCTGTGCAGTGACTGAGAAATGGTTCAAGGCTCCAGAGAGCACCCCTGCACTACCAGGCTATAACTCATACCACACTTTTCAGCCATGTAACCTGGACCGGAACACGAAAGGCAGAGGTACGTCCATATTCATTAAGGATATCCACACCTTCAGGCTAGTTGCTCAGCATAATGCAGCCGAGGTTATCCAAGTGCAACTAACTCTTGGCAAAACTGCAATCCAAATTGTAGCTTACTACAGATCACCAACCATGCCCCAGGATTCCCACTCCTCTTTTCTTGATGTACTGGAAAATATTAGGGTTCAACCAAACACCCTAATAATGAGAGATTTCAACTACCCCACCATTAAGTGGGAAAACTACTCATGTACCAACTCCTTCGCTCAACACTTTCTGGAATTCATAAACTCCAATGCCCTGGATCAACTTATCCACACCCCCACCAGGGGCAACAATATCCTAGATCTAGTCATTACCAATATGAGTGACTGGTGTTCCACAACTGAAGTCAACGCCTCATTGGTCCGAACCGATCATAAGCTAATTACCATAGATATCCACATCCTTCCTCCACCTCCATTAAGGAAACCATGGTAACAAATTTCTCCAAAGCCAACTTCATGCTTCTTAAGACAGAAGTGGTGAACTTCATGACACCCATGCAGATGGACAGTACAGTTACGACTACTGAATCCTACACAATTGCACTTTATAAGCACTTACATGAGTGCATGGATCATGCTATCCCAAACAGAACCAAGATGCTATCCTCCAAAAAAAGGAAGACAATCTGGTGGTCCCCTGCCATAAACCAACTGTACAACAGAAGAAAGAAACTTTTGCAAAAGAGAGTAAAATCCCACAAGTGAAGGAGCTCCCTGGTCAGCCTCAGTGTGAAGCTGTGATCCCTGATAAAATCCTCCAAAGCTAGTTATAAAAACAAAATCGCCACTGATTCTAAAGACAACCACAAAGCATTTGATAGCTATGTCAAGAATCTCAATGGCAACACTCAGATCTGCTCTGAGTTACAGCACAATGGCACTAAATATACAGATCCAACTGATATTGCCAACATCCTGGCAGATAGGTTCAGTGCTAACTTTGCCCCCATCTCACCCCCTAAAGAGCCCATCTGTATACCAGAAGAATACAAAGTTCCTGTAATCATGGCTGCACAGGTAAAAAACACACTCTCCAAAGCCAAGAACACAGCATCCATGGGACCAGACAACATCCCAGGCTGCATTCTACACGAACTACAGAACGAACTGGCACACCACCCAAGTACCATGTTCAATCATACCCTCACCTCAGGCTTTGTGCCTGCTGAATGGCGCACAGCAACGGTTATCCCACTCCACAAGGGGGGAGCCACCATGGACCCCAGGAAATACCGCCCCATTAGCCTGACGAGCCTTGTCTGCAAGGCCATGGAAAGTATCATCATGGAACTTATAAACAAAGACATTGGTAATCTCCAAACTCTGGATCCCACCCAGTTCAGGTTTGTAAAAGGCAGATCATGTCTCCTAAACCTGATAGACTTCTTTGAAGCAGTCACCAAAGCCGCAGACAAGGGTAAGGTGATTCACACAGCCTATCTAGATCTTGCCAAGGCTTTCAACACCATCCCCCACTCTGGAATTATAGATAAACTCACTAGACTAGGTATAAATCCCTATGTCACAAGATGGGTTGCCAACTGGCTCACTGACTGAACCCACACTGTGAAAGTACAGATTCCAAATCCGACTTCAGACCAGTGACAAGTGGAGTACCACAAGGTTCAGTCCTGGGTCCTCTCCTGTTTGGTATTTACTTCTCTGAAGTACAGGCTAACACAGAATGTCTTCGGCTAATGAAGTTCGCAGATGACTGCAAACTAGGAGCCATAATCGAAACTCCTAACAATGTGGACATCCTACAAAAGGACCTCACTGAGACAGATGCCTGGTGTCAAAGCCATGGCCTCAAGCTCAATGCTAAAAAGTGCATTGTCATCCCCTTTGGTAAAAACTCTGTACCCTTGAACTACAACATAGGCGGTAGTATACTTAACACTGAAAGTGTGATAAAAGACCTTGGGATACAGGTGGACAGTAGTCTCTCCTTTGATAATCACATCGCCACAGTAGTCTGGAAATCCTTTGACGTGGCACACCTCATCACAAAAGGTTTCTCACCCAGAAAAAAAAAGGTCATTGTTCCCCTCTACTCATCACTCATTAGACCCATTATAGAATAGAGTACAACACTCCTTTTGGTATGTACCTCACAAGACATCTACAACAACTGGAAAGGCCACAGAAATACCTCACAAAGAGGATTACCAGCCTCAAACAGATGCCCTACGCAGACCGTCTCAAAAAACTCCAGCTTTACTCCGTTGCATATCACCTACTCAGAGGTGATCTCTGCCTAAAATACAAAGCTATGTCAAACCCAGAGCTGTTGGACATGCTCCACTTAAAGAAATCCCAATCCTTCCGAGCTACACTCTCTAGGGACCTAAACCTTGTCACCACAATAAACAGAACATGCCAGAGGGATAGATTCCTGTCCCAGAGACTTCCTATACTCTGGAATAAACTACCTATCTATATCAAACAAAGCTCCTCATTAGCACTCTTCAAGAAAAATCTTGATGATTGGATGGGAAATAAGAAATTCACCCCGGGGATCACCTCTGTGGCTCTGCTTGACAGTGGCACAGGAAAATAATTTTCTTGGGTGGCAAAAGCCAGGGTACCTTTTTGGCTGGGCTTGTACAGGCCCCAGGGCTGACAGCCTAGTACCTACCTAAAAGCTGTCTATTTATATAATAAAATGGCTGCATTGACATATTTACCTTCTACTAGCTGCCATCTAATGCTTCCTCACAGAGCAAGCTGTCAGAGGGCATAATACGCAGGTGCTTGTAGCAAGCTGGGGCATGACTGGAAATGATTTAAGAAGTTGTATGTATATTGCAGTTTCATAATTAATATTAATGTTATAGCTGAAATGCTCAGAAGGTTATCAGTGGGTGGTAACTGTGGCAAGCTACAGCTTACATATGCAGCAAGCGTGTTGCTTTATCACTACAGTTACAAGTGCACAGAACTTTTTTGTTTCTAAAACATGGTAGTGGCACCAGTTTTGGGAATTTCACAGGGTGCCAGATAGTCTAACTATAGTGCTGTTTAGCACTGTGTTATTCTTCAAATTACTGCTCATTTAACATGATGTGTCACCTTTCCATGCACCATTCCCTGTTCTGTGCTCTTGTAGCTCTGTCTGATTTGCTCTACACCTAACTCCATTAAACCATGCAGTTCTTACATCTTCATTATCTGGGGAAATATTTATCACTTTAACCAATATTGTGTTGCATTCTCTTGTGTGATACTGGCCTACAAGCCATTGCTTTCATTTGCCATGATGAATTTGTATGTGCAGAAATTAAAACCAAATGAACAACATTAATTCAGCCAGCTGACCTTTCCAAGACGCTGTTATGTACTTGTGCTACAGATAAGCAATAAAGGCAACAATGGCATGCATTTTCAACAATGTGGACTCTAAAATGGCATCAATCAATATGTAGTCATTAATAATTGTGTTATTATAATGTAATAATTATGTTATAATTTGTTGACATATCCTATGTGGAAAGTTGTTCCTGACAAAGAAATACTAAATCAGCAGAGACAGCTAAGTGATATTGTAACAATATTCCCAGTAGCAATATCTGTATCCTTAAGTAAATCAAGTTGTTGTACAGGACTGCCATGTCATATGCCAGTCTAGTAGCAATGATTAAAAAATGAGACAATTAACTGTGCAGACCACAATTTAATTGAACCCTCATTTACAAGTTTATTTATGATTTTATAAATGTAGGGTAAAGGTCATGTAATTGTGTTGATCTTTGCAAGTTTATTTTTCATTTTGTTTAGCATGCTTAACTATAATTCTTATAAAGCAGAATGAGGAACAGAAGTCACCATTTCTGGACCTAAGAATTCATAGAATTCATACGAGTATCAAGGCAATTTAGTCTTCTGAGTAGCAATGCTTTGCCAATATCCACCTTCAGTCCGTAACCTATTTTTCATGTAGGGCTTGACCAGTTAGTTCTAAGGTAATTTTGATATTACCGATCCATTCATCTAGCCATCTAGATTCTGTTTGAAGGACTGGTTATTCCAGAGGTTGGGGACACATTGTATAATGACTCTATCACTCCTTTGTGTTCTAATTATCTTTTGGTGAAGATTTAGGACCTTGGTTCTGTTGTTTGCTAAGCTATTAGACTTCCAAATATAAAAGAGATCAAAGACAACAGAGTATCTAATGGCAGGTTTAGTATTGCTCATAAGGAGTCCTTAAGATACTGAGTAAATGAAGGGAACTATTGGTAGCACACAGTCAATAAGCCTGAAATATGGTTATATCCTTAATTAGGAACCTCTGAGGCTTCTCTAATTCGTTATGTTGAAAGGGGTATATCCCAAAGGGGGCATTGTACTTTATACGTTATAAGTGTTGAATATAAGGGAATGATGGCATCTTTTGAGCTTGGTGATATAATTGTAGCTACTAACTGTGTTAAAGAGAAGGATTTTCTGACTACAGTTGCCATACGATGATCAAAGGATAGGAAACTGTCAACCCATATTCCCAAGTTCTTGACTGCATTTTTGTTTACTATATATTGATTGCAGAGGCTGTTTAGCAAATTAAATGTTACTTCATTTCTTCGCATTTAATTTGTGACCATTTTCAGTACACCAGCTATTAATAAGGCGTTGTTCTTTCTGAAGAGTATAGGTCTCAGAAGAGGTTTTGACAATGACACCTAGTTTGTAGTCATTAATTCTTGGATATGGAGGTCACTGATCCAAGCAGATATGGCCGCTACACAAACTGTGTCACATATGTTTAGTGTACTGTATGACCTGAATATGGAAGTGCAGCCATTTCAGGGACTAAATGATATCCTGCAATGCATGCAGAGTGAGATGTCATACAGGGACTTGGAGTAGACACAGCTTTCAAGGACAGTAGTGTCTCAATCAAGAGTCATGAGGATGTGTGCAACTGTGTATCTATGGCCATGCAAGATGAAGGATTCATGCGGTAGGGTTACATAGTAAACTTACACAGATGGCATATACCATTTTGGAGACAGTATCACTGTCTACACTGTCCATGGCTGCCACTGTCCCTGTACATAGGGCATAACCATGATTGTGGCCAGTGCTCTTCTAGGTACTACATTGGAAACCCACCAGGTAAGCCACACAGGTTATTTCTGTTCAATACCATTCCACTTCCTATAGCCCTTCTGAGTACAGCACCTACCAGTAGCCATTTACAGGGTCAGGGATGCCAATATTCATTTGGCATACCACATGAAGGGTCACAATAGTGTTCTTACGCATACTGCCACATGCAATGTCCATTGGACTGGATGCCTTCAGTCCTCATACTGAAAGGCCACATGGTGCACTTGGTCAGCATTCAACTCATCCCCTTCCCTGGAAGATGTGATCCCTGACACACCCAACTTCTAAGCCATATATGTGGCTACTGCATCCATCACATATGACTCTTTCACATATGTTTGTATTGCTGCCCTATTACACTGCACTGTACTACTCGCCACCATAAATGGTGACTGTGTCCTGCCTATCACATGACCTGTGTGGGGTGTGATAATATCCGTTGCACAAAATGGCCAGTCAATATATTGCACAGCATAACCAGGGTGTGTTCTTATATACAGCAGTTCTGTTATGTGTTGTCCTTGTCACAGTTCTAGCTGTGGACCAGCTGCTGTTTCTTTTCAAGTGACACAATGTATTGTTTATTTCTTTTATTTATTTTACAATTATTTACTGGGAAAGTCAGACTGGGTTGGCACCCATTTTTAGCGGAGGGCCATGGATAAAAGCTCCACACACAGACAAATCAGTAATAGTGTACATAGACATAATCATTATATGATTAATACATTTGTATACAGTTGTAAAATTAAGTCAAACAGTGATAGAATGTCATATAAAGTAATCATAACATTGATTGGCATTGAAAACAGAACATTTAAGACTCATATAAACATATGCATAGTAGTAGGACTATGTTAACAGTTATTTCTAGTTTTTAGATATACAAAATTTGCCATTTTTGTTTCTTTTTATGTAGTCAGTATTTGTGAGTAATATACTATTGAGCTATTTTTGTTTTACATAGTTATGAAGGGAAAGAAATTCTTAATGGTTAGTAGTAGGTGTGGATGATAGTTGCAGAGTTAGTAGTGTTTTGAACAGTAAGAGGAATTTATAGTACTACAATATTGTGGCATGACTGATGCATTGTTTTTACAGTGGGTCTTGGGGTAGTATATTAAATACATTTAATTTTATCAGGACAATTGCAAGAGCAGAGCCATGTATTTGATATGTGATTTTAAGTAGCTTTTTTAAGTGAGTAGTATTTGTTGTGGATCAAATAGAATCTGGTAGTGCATTCCAGATTTTTGCTAAATGACTAGAGTATTAGGAAGCTCCTGCTGTATTTGTAGACCTGGTTACTTTTAGTAAAGATTTGCAGGTGGATCGTTGTGTTCAGTTACTAGAGTAAGGTACTATTATGTTTTGGATGGGTGATGTTTTTTCAGGCTGGTGAAGAATTTTATGAGCTTTTGCCAGTTGACTATAAGAAAGTGTCTGGGGCAATTCTAACCAGAAGAGTGCTTTTAGAGCAAGACAGTGGTGTGACCTGTGCATTGAGTTGGTAGAAAATTTTGCTATCTTGTTATAGCATACTTAAAGTTTTTCTAGGTCTGTTTTCTTAAAAAAAAGTATAAGTAAGTATAGAAGAAGTATAAAGGAGTGTGGATAGGAGGTGGGTTCTGGCAATAGCTATTCTGGTACTATTGGATAGGAATTGTTTATTCTATGTTAGGTTCTTAGTTTTTTGTGTAACTTCTTGATTGTTTGCAATATGTGTTGGGCAAATCTCATGTTATGGTCAATTACCACTCCTAGCAGTTTTGATTGGGATTCGGGTGTAATTATAGTATTATCTTTGGCAGTGATGAGGAATGCTGGAGGGAGTCTGAAAATCTAGTTGGTTGAAAGATCATAAGCTTAGTTTTGCTAGGGTTTAGAATGAGCTGTGAGTTGGAGAGCCATGTTTCAATTGCAGTGAAGGATTTTTGTGTAATGTCTTGTAGCTGTTGTATAGTAAGGGCAGCACATATGAGTGTGGATTCATCTGCTTATTGGATTAGTGAAGCTAGGGTGGTGGCCGAACTAATGTTATTGGTGAATATACTGAAAAGAAGTGGTGGTAATGTGCCTGCCTCTGCCTTGCATGGGATACCTCTACAGTCAGTTCTTCCATAATCTCTTCATTGAAATTCCTTCTCTACTGCTGTCACAGTTATGTCTGTCATTTCTGTAGTGTTCCCATATTGTAATTGTCATCATAGTACAACACTGTGAGGAATGATACATACCACAAATACCTTGTTGCATGTTTCCAGAACATACTGCAGTGTTTCAACAAATGTGTCCAAGCAGTAGAACTGAACTTTCAACTGTATAAACCCATGTTTAATGATGTTCCATGACTGGAACAGTATGAAATTATAAAACAATTCTACCATGGCCTGGGGGCTGCAAATCAGGTTCATTATCCATGGTTTCAAGACACATACTGCCACACTTGCAACATACAACAATGAACACCATTGTGAGTGACCTGCTGTCTACATACAAGAGACTGGCATATCAAGGAGTCTGTGGGTTGCACTTTGTGAACCTAACAACTAGGCAGAGCTGTGAAACATCACATTGCATGAAACACTGGCAGAGGTCATATGTGTACCAGATGTGACTTTCATGAGAACTGTATGAGGCACAATGTTTAGAATACTCTGAACACTGCACATCACCTGGCAGTTGATGTAATGGAAGCTGTTTTGGTTGCTATACCAGATTCCATGGGAAACAAGTGGGGACTGGAATAGAAATGTCAGTTCAGTTATTGACCACAGAATGTCTGCGAAAAGGACATGCCATAAAATGCCTGCATAGGACTGGTTCCCTGCTCATCTATCCATTGAGCTCAAATATGTTTTTCTACATGCTATTACATGACATGAGACTGTTACAGAATTTGCAAGACTGATGCCTATGAAATTCCTAATGTGTCCCTTGTTAGATATTGAAAGGTCCCTGTAGTAAGGATGGTTAGTGTTGTATATAGCTTATTGTCTGTTGAAATAGACAGTCCGCTCATTCCTCTTGATTCCATGTCAAGTAGGCATATGTCTACTAACTCCTGTGTCGTGTCCCTGTCCACATGGTAGAAGTCAGTAATGACTACTGATGCAGATGATAGAATATTAACCACTGGCTTACCTGTGTTTGACAAAAAGGGCAACAGCATGCAAGTCATGCACACTTGCTCCAAAGGTGGCCACTAAGCATGCTGCTCATCTAATACTAAACATGTCATGTCTTTGTAATTCTGAAAAGAGACTTTAATACATGTGGATTTGCAGACCATAACATCAAGTTTAGATCTGAAACTGCCAATATATGTTATTTTTGGTGTTCTATCATATCTAGAATATTTCATAGGACTGTTGTCTCTGGTTTGCAACAGTTTTTACAGTATGATATAATTAACTAGAGGCATGACTTCATGAGACTCCCTCTCTCCCTCCCTTTGACTCTGATTCTCATGTCTTATCTCTCACATTTCCTCTTTTCTTGTGTCACTTCTTGTCACTCTTCTTCCTGGAACTTTGATGCAGCTGTCTAATAAAAATTTCTGGAATGTCTGCAATACACCTTTCCATCTTCATCATAAACAAAATGGCAGATTCAGTTTGCAAACTTTTTCATGGCTTTTATATTCTTAGTTTGTCTGCAGGTCACAGATTTGGTAGTTTTCTACACCTGCTTTCAAACTATTTTTCATCACCTGATTTCTCTCCAACACTTCATTCATTTGGTTCAATTTTTAGGCATTGGTAATGAATTTAAAGCAGGCCATGTGCATTTCCTCCCTTTGCACATTTAGAGTTAAGTCAAGAAAGACTAAGATCCTGCAGTAGAGTCTTCCTCTGTTTCAGAAAAGCAATGTGACAACCTTTATAGCCTTTACAAAAATGTTTTCTTATGCTATTAGTCACTACCCATCTGGTTATTAATGTTCCCCTGTTCATTGAACAGCCAGTGGACTTGTTATGATATAGATGAAGTGCCAGCACGACACAAATGTTATGAATTCCTGACTTATCATACTGCAAATATTTGTTAGTGTGATATCAGGTATCTGATGTCTCAAGAATATAGACTTTGTTGCATTAATCATATATTTCCTTGTGTCTGTGTGATCATTACAGGAAACCTGGACTTTTGATTTACACATATATAACACTTGGACCCTTTAAATAGGGTCCAGCCTATTCCCACTCAATTTTATAGGCAAAAATACACTTAATGGCCAAAATAACCATGGAGTATATCAGATGACATCTAATGCTCTGAATTGTTATCATAACATGCATTGCATACATTGCATCTCCACACTACTTGCTTTTGTTTTTCTTCAAATACTTTGTTGGTTACCAAACTATATGACATAATGATAAATAAGAATGACGAACTCCTTAAGATAATATGAATAGCGTTCTCAATTAAAACTGTAACAGATTCTTTTATTCTAAACAAAATAACACTAAACTTTGTTGAAATACATACAAGAAAACATATCTCTCTATATATCAAAAGATATCTATATCTGTCTATGTATTTATCCATGCAATTATCTGTTAGGATTTATCTTCAGTTAATCCACTGACACAAATGTTGACATCCTGAAGTAAACCACTCAGCATCGAAAACAGAAAAGTCAGCTTCCTAGTATGCATGTACTAACTGTGCTGTTCAGAGCATGCAAATATTAATTCTTAAAAAAAACAAAACATAAACAACATCCCTGCATGTGGGAGGCTATGGTCTCTCACCCCTCACTAATTATAAATACTAACTCCAAGATCGCACAATCCCTGAGAAAGGGAAAATCCCCCTACTCAGGGACTGTCGACTTCGCATACCTGTTGTCTATCTGTATAGTTGACCAAATGTGTTTGATTAAACATAAGCCAACCAAACTCTAAACTCCAAGTTTGCCCTGTTGACCAAATCAATGAAACCCATATATATTTATATATATACATATATATATATATATATATATATATATATATATATATATATCTGTGTGTGTGTGTGTGTGTGTGTGTGTGGATTCACCTTAGAACATTGAAAGCCCATAACATTGAAATTCAATACACTGAGACCAAAATCTTGAAAATTTAAAACACTGAAAACTCAAAACATTGAATACTATAGCAGAGGAAACCAACATTTAATATATGCCAGCATAACTACATACAGAAAAAAATAAAAAACAAACCATATTATACTTCTCCAATATACCTCTGCACCCCCCATATGGGAGGTTGCATCCCCCACTCCCCCTGCTACTTGAATATATCAACTCCGAGATCGCACTACACAGAACAAAATGGCAAACATACCGATCTGCACTTCATGACTGTCTGTTTAAATTGTAAAAAACTATCCTCAACCTTCTCTTAGGAACACTACTTCACTGTTAAAACATTACATATTACTATGTATCTCTCAAATACTTACCAGAGTTTCATAGGTAACTTCTGTCATGTTCCCTTCTTACTTGCTATATTACAACATAACTCCACATGGGGGATGCAGGGAGGGGGCTTGCCCCCCTGCTTGTATTTGGAAAAGTGTAATATGGTTTGATTTTTATTTGTTTCTGTATGTAGTTGTACTGGAATATAGTACATGTTTTTAATTATCTATTTATTTTTACTTTACATTTGTTGACCGGGCTAGTCTAGCTGGATATATGTCCATTTTCAGTAGAGGCCTGGGGAGAAAAGCTCCAAAACAGTATTAATTTAATTGAATAAAGATACAGAGTATCTACTTTAAGAAAACATTATCCCCGGGATTCATGAACGTTGCGCCAGGCGGACGCATAGCGTAGGCGTTACAATGCCAAATATGGCCGCCGAGCGTTTCAGGTATGATCCAATCCCACGTGCACTACCGGTGTGCGCCAGATCTGCGCCGCCTCCGGCGTAGGTATGCTAAACACCCCATGTGCGGTGTTGCACCATGCAAATGAAGGCATATAGCGATCCACAAAGTGGCGCAGGCGTAGCATAAGGGCACGGCAATGTAAACCAAAAAAAAACGGTTTACATTTACCCAAACATAACATAGGAGTAACGGAAGGCTGTCAACGTCAGGTATCACACTGTTGCCATATGCCAATGGCGAAAGACACAGAGAATGTCAAAAGAAAACATGCACAACATGTAAATAATAACATAAATGGTATGTCCACAGAAACTCACAGCAGAACCCCAGGACTTGTCTGCGGAAGGTGCTAAACAATGAAATAATACGACAATGTCATAAAACAGCAGTGTAATACACATCAGCTTCACAGCCACAATACACCATGGTATGCATGGAAAGCCACATCCACGGTGCAAGGGTTGCCAAGGATTCGCGGCAGTGTTCGGCGTGGTAACTATGAATTAGTAGTCAATGCCATGCAAATGAGGCAGATAATACTGAATTGCAAACCCCCCGCCGGCATAAGGCTGTACCAAACGGCACAGCGGTAATACACCAAGGAGTGGCTCAGAGGGAATACATGTCACCTGCAGAGGGGTGTGCCACTGTAGGAGGAAGCACATTGGAGCTCAGCAAACCTGGGCTGTACATTGCACATCACAGCTGCAGGACCGGCTTGTGGGGAAATAGTTGAGCTGAGAGAACACAATGCGCGCAGAGGTGCATGTGCACGTGGATGACTACATTCCCTTAACCCAGTCATGTGACGCTCGCCCCGCAAATAACATTGGATACAGGAAGGTGATGTTGAGAATATGAGGAAATGCGGAAGCAGTGTAATTGGAGTAGTAATGAGCAATCAACAGTAATCAACCCACGAAGGCCAATCGGTGGCAGCTGACAACTCTGCATGCAGAAACCTGCAAAACGGGATAGGGGAGGCATATGAATGCAAAGAAAGTAGGGGAGGTAGCAGATTGCAAAGAGTGAAGACCTGACACAGCAGAGCCAAGTAGACAGGCAGCATAACGGTGGCGGCACACAAAACGCACGATATGCCATGTCCCAGAAACTACATGACAGGGCTCTGCAGGATGCATGCCAGGAAATAGTAGGTGCAACGTGCAGAAACAGTAAGGGAAGGTCGAAAGCTAATCCATTGCAGGCAAGAGTAATGCAACACCAAAGGCAACAGTGTTGCAGTGCCAACGGTAAAACACGGAAGATAATCCCCAGATACGGCCGCACAGACACACCCTATGACATCACCAGGTGTACAGCACAACAGTATAAAGTGTGAATGCACACAACACACAGCCTTGTATTCCCAAACGCTGCACCATAGGTGTAAACACACGGGGAACTTTTAAAATGTACATGTTGGGTGCCGTGGCCGTGATCCATCAGCATGTGTTAGAGACAGACGGAGTTGTGGAGGAGGGTGCCGACAACTACCGTAGGCCTCAGAAGAGAAGGAGAGTGTTCAGACCAAGGGTAACCTACCAGGGGCTACAAGACCTGGAGATAGTAGAGCGTTACAGGGTGGATAGGGACACGTTACAGCAAATAGTGGAGCTGTGCCGGCCACGCCTGAGAACAAGAAACAACAGAGGGGAGCCCATCCCAGTGGACACAAAGGTATGTGTAAGCTTGTGAATACTGGCCACAGGTACCTTTCAAAGGCCAACTGGGGATATAATGGGCATCTCACAGGCATCAGCATCCAGGGTACTACACCAGTTTCTGGATGCCGTGTTACCACATGCCAATGAGCATATATACTTCCCCAGATCTCAGGAGGAGTTGGCTAGCAATATGTGCCACTTCCACCGTGTGGCACAATACCCAGAGGTACTGGGTGCGATAGACTGTACGCACATACAAATCAAGTCACCACCTGGGGAGCAAGGTAGACGCTACATAAACCGCGAGGGATTCCCCTCCATCAATTGCCAGGTTGTGTGCAATGCGCAGGGCATTATCATGGATGTGTGTGCTGGCAGCCCTGGAAGCTACCACGACTCCCATAGCTGGCATGCCTCACAGCTGTACCAGGTATTCGCCAGGGGGGACATCCCACAAGGCCACCTTGTGGGGGATGCTGGCTATGCACTGGAGCCATGGATGATGACTCCCATCAGAAATGCACACACACACATGCAAGAACGCCATAATAAGGCACACGCACAAACCAGAATAATCATAGAGCATATGTTTGGGATGCTGAAATCATGGTTCCGGTGCTTGGATACATCTGGTGGAGCCCTGCAGTACTCTCCAGGCACATGTGCCCACATATTCATAGTATGTGCCATGCTACATAATATGATCCTGCGGAAGCAGCTGCTGCAGGGACATAATGGTGAAGGGCCACAAAGCCCACCACAACTGCCAAGGCCAGTCCAGGCACAGAGGGTTCAGGACCATGAACACACTGTGCCATCCCCAGTAGGCAGATGGAGGCGTACCCAATATGCCTATGCCCTGGCAAAGAGGGAACGTATAGCACATACTCTGACAGCGTAGGCCCCATGGACTGACACCTCCCTACCTGCACACACAGTGAAATGGACGGCACACAAACATGGCCACCCGTAAAGTGTACTGTATGGGTGGCCCCATGTGTGACTCCAACATAGGCAGCACCCAAACACTGTACACCCAACAGCCAGCGGAGCATGGAACGCCAACACCTGAACCGTATGCGGGTCCTACAGCAGACGGCGTTGCTGTATGCTGCCACGTTCGCCGCAAGGTGTATACATATAGACATGTAGATATGTGCATATACAGATATGTAGATAGATATAATTACATATATAGAAATATATGTACACATATACATATAAGTACTACAGGTAAGACAGGGAATCAGAGGGATGTAAGGTGACAGAGAAGTAACACGCGATATCTGTACATAGTATACATAGTGAAAGACAACCTGAGCATCCGGGAGGTTTAACAGAAGAGGAAACCGCCACCCATGGAAAGGTCAACATACCGAAATGCATAACCGCAAGTCGGAATGATCGCCAGGCCACAGTACAGTAACAGTACATGCGCGGGTAATACTATGATGATATGAGGGGGGAGGTAGACACTGCCGCCGGTGATGTGGCCCACGCAGGTACTGTGTGCAACCGTCCCTGTGACTGCCGCAGTATGTGTATGTGTGCGGTGAGGGTGCCGTGTGTTTCAGCGAGTGTAATGTGTGTGCCTCTGTAAAATGTGTATGTTGGTGCCATGTTAGAGGCGGAGTGGAATAACATGTGTAGGCATACAGTACACTAGCCACAGGCATATGTACACCAGTAGTCCCAAAGTAGTACTGAGAGCCCCACCCTGGCTAGGCATGTGGCGACGTATAACGATGCAAAGTGAAAATGTCCCAGAATGTACCACAGGAATATACCCCACATGAAATGGAAAGGACGTATGTACTAATCATGACCGTATGTATGACATTGCTATGCTAATTGCAAAACGATACATCAGCAAAGTCACACAGCAATAGGTATGTACCGCGGAAATACGCATTTGCTACCCCGGTACTGACCATGGCCACGTATCGGCCCGTAAACACCGCTGTCTGTTCTACAAGTGTCAAACAAGCAATTGCCACTTGAATAGGTGGCAACCACTGGCAAACAGGCCATCCCAAGTACAGGACCACAATGACTGTAAATATCTGGGACAGAATGACGAGGGATAGTCGTCACATACAAACAACCGCAGATATACCACCGATGTGATGGAGGAATACATGCAGGAAGCACACACGCAGGCGATACCAACACCACATGACAACAACACAACCTACACTCCCAGAACAACAGACAATTAACTGTCAACTCCCCAGGCAGGGATGGAGCACACAGACAA
>NC_056730.1:789670256-789727756 GCF_019279795.1 Protopterus annectens
ATTCCTACCAAATTTGGCACTATACAGCTGTTTAGCATCCTGCCGTGTATTACCCATGTTGCACATGTGAAACACTTGGGACAATGGCTAGCCTGATGGTATTTGCAAGGCTGGATATCAACTATAGCATGTATGCTCATGGTGAACTAGTAGGCTATATGCCCTGGGCCATTTATGAGCCTAGGCTGAAAGGTTACCTAGCTGTAGCCAACAGACAGGCAAGTTTCAGTGGCCAGTTCAAGCAGTGCCACAGAACTGATCCACAGGGTTACTGATATGTTTGCTATGCGGTCATCACACCATGTCACAAAGAGGGGCAATGTGCAGCTTCACTGGACAGGGATGCATAGTATGGTAGGAGTATGTAAAGTGTATGGGACAGAGATATGTAAGGCATGTTCTGATCTTTGTACAGGAAAGGTGGATGTTCATGAAGTATGTGTTTATTTGAAATCGGGATGTGTAAGTGTAGCATGTCCAACATCACTGGGTTGGAAATGGCTTTATTCAGAGTAGGCATCATGCTACATAGTGGAGCTAGGGATTGGGAAGACCAGTGTAGGCCATTTGAACATGGCCAATAGCCCTTAAAGGAGATATATCATCTATTATGGGTCAGATGAGTGTTGAGTATGGCTGAACAATGATCTCTATATTCATGGATGGCACCCTGTCATGATTAGGGGTGCCATGTATGACTACCTGACTGGTGTGGTGAAGTAACTATCAAAGGAAAGTCTACTGTCCAGCTGCATCCCATGCATACACAGTTTCCATTATGTTGACCGCTGCCTAGGTGGTAGTTCATGGGTACAGGGTTTTTAAAATAGGGGATGACAATGCAATACTTAGCTGTCAGATTGTAGCCATACATCACACACCACACACTGACCCACAAAGGCCCTTCTGTATGTTGACTGCAGCACACATTGAGTCAACTATTGCTCTTAGTTCATAGTCATTTGCAAACATCAATAGGCAGATGCCTTCTGTGTTAGTCTGTGTGGTATAGATAAGAAAGAGGGGGAGTACCAGGAATTAACACTGTATTACTGCAGCTGGCACTGGTTTGATGTCCGTGTATTAGTCAGAAACCTTCTGTAGTGTTTGTTCTGCCAGCAGTCCAGTTGCCAACCACTCCTGTGACATAGGAATATAAACCTAGTTTACTGAGTGTAGCTGGAACACAGTATGGTTGATGGTGTCCTAAGGCCTGGCAAGGTCATGATATGCTGTGTGAATCAACCTAACTGTAATCTACATCTGTACTGACTACATCAAATAAGTTGATAATGGTTCATGGCCTTACAGACCAGACTCAACAGGGTAGGAGTGCACTATTTCCCATTATCAGTAGTGTCTCCCCTTTGTGGGGTGTGATAACTGTTGTGGTGCACCATTCAGTGTGTACACAGCTTTACATGAAGCTATGATTGAACATGATGCGTATGTGGAGAGCAAATTGCTCTGATATTTCTGTAGGATACACCCTTGAATTTTGACAGGTCCCATGAAAGCTGTATGTATGGCTTTAGAGAGTGCAGCTTGTACCTGCATATTTATTATAGGCGCTCTGTAGTGTACATGGATATATAAATATGTGTACCTGTTGGGGGGGAGGTGAGAGTGGGTTTAGGTTCTCCAAGTCCCTATCAGGATGAACAGGTGCTCTTTTTGTAGGTGCAGTACTTCCCATGCCAAATTGCTGTGAAGCACGGCAGGTCTTGTTGTTGCCATTATGATTCATGACACAGCTATAGAATGCTCTGTGGTTGGCCTCATAATATGTGGCTGATTAGTTTCACAGTAGCTTTGTGTGGTTTTATATGGTGTATCTGCATCTTACTGAGGCTGACCAGGGATCACCTCCACTCATGTGTGTTCACTCTTGCAACAGTTACTACCTTCTGTGGTACAGTTTAAGGCAGGGTACCACCAGTTTGCCTTCTTGCTTGTGTTTTATTGAATCTTGGTTCTGTTTCAATGGCACAATCACTGCACTTATGTGAGTGCTTAAAGTTCATTTGTATAGGATTCAGCATTTGCACATGCATTGTCCATCTGCATGGGTGCCATGATAGTCACCACTTCGCTCTTAAGAAGCATAACATTGGCTTTGGAGACTGACTATGTGTAGCATAATGTTAGCCCTGTTTGTGTGACTATGGTGATCCAGGTCATTGGGGTTGATGAAATCCAACATGCATTGAGCACAGGTGTTGGTACATGAGGGGTCTTCCCAGTTCATAATGGAATAGTTCAGAGTAGCCATTATTATGGTTTTCTGTCTAAGACCTAATATTTCCCATTACAGAACAATATGACAGTTGGGAATTCTGAGGCATGGTGGGTGATCTGTCAAAAGGTGCAAATTGGATTCCACTTTGGCACAAAGGTAGTTGCTCAACATAATGCATCTGAAGTTATACAAGTGCAACTAGCATGGGGGTGTACATATCCTTCAGGAATATGGACACACCTGTGGCCCATGTGTTTCCATAAAGGATAATGGGCAAGATGTGAGGTATGTGTTATAACATGGTCATGCAGGTGATCTCTCTGGAGCATTGTACCATATCTCAGTCACTGCACAGATATGTTCTCCATGTTAAGGACTTGACATAAGTGAGTCCAGATTGAGTTTCTGAAATGTATCATTGAGTTGCGAGAATCGCAGTTTATTGCTTGGCTGTCCCTGTTACAGCAGTGGACATTCACTTGAACTTTGCATGATGAAGGCACTATAGGGGAAGCATGAGCCCTACCCAGTATCCAGATTCCCAGGGTTGACAGGTGCAGGCCCTGTCTGGCAAAGCATCATGGTCTGTCAACCATGTTATCCCAGGCAGTGAGATACTGGATACTTTTTAAATTGCACCAGTACATTAGACAATTGTGGAATACAATCCTTTTGTCCCTGTACTGCAGTATCATTCTAGCCAAAGGCAGAATGCAACCCAGGACTTGGGACATATCTGCATGGGCTACAAGATCTGACAGTTCCTACATGTGTGTTTCCATGCAGTCCAGGCTACTGCATCACAGGTCCTGCACAACAACATGGAATATGCCAGGGCCATGTGTATAGTTCAAAAGGTGGTCTGAGTGTATGGGTATGTAGCTAATCATGTTTCCGGCCACGTGTTCTGAGGTGTGGCACAATTATGCAAACTATGTCATACAGTTTGTGTATTTTGTTGTCTGTTTATTCCAGCTTGGGAGGTCACTTGCTTGGCCAGATAATTAGAAGCCTCTGGTGAATGTGTGTGATTTCAGGTAGTATGAGTGGGTGTCCTTACTGTGTTCTGGAAAGGGTATGTGCTGGTTGTGATGATGGGTTGCATGTGTTAACCTACACCTCATGACTGTCCAGACCAGTCATGGCTGTAGACTGGACTGCCTTCCAACTTACCCCTGTAGCTGCATCCCAGACAATGTGTGGGGTGTGGTGTTAGGTGGGTTTGGCAGTGTACATGGCATAGAGATTACATTCCCCCAGGATGGCCACATACACAAAGCTGACATGAGTAAACACCAGTAGCTGACTAGTGGACATGCATGTATGAGCATTCAGTACTGCAAGTACCAAGTACTGTATTTAGTTTACGTATTGCTTATGAAGATGTTTTAGACAGTGATGCTCACAAGTAAATATTTGTTTTATGGATGTGACAACACTGGCTATTACATAAACAGAGTAGCTACCTTTAGCAGCAATCCTCCTCTGAAGAGCACATCACATCCTGATAGTTGATTACAGATGATGCAAGTGTCAGTAGGTCTGTATCCTTTTCTTGGTATATACTTACATATCCACCAGAACCAAGAGCTCTGTTGGGCATGGACACCCACTCCCCAAACAGAACCATGTATCAATAGACTCTGCTTCCACTGTCAACATGATCAGGATATAATCAGATAGTGTGAGCCATCACCTATGAAGCAGCTATTACACATGGGCAGCTGTCTCCTACATCTTACACTCTGACTGCAGATGTTACACTGGAGTTACAGATGATATGCAACCTGTTTCATTACCAGTGCTGTGCACTACCTTACATACAGTATGTGCAAGTGGCTGTTATGTTGGCAATGAGCGGTTAGGCTACGCAAACCTGAAAGTTCAACCAGTGTGTCTCTACTCTCAATACTCACTCTATGTAGGTGTGCACATAGCCATTTGGGTCAGCCCTGTAACAAGGGTCACTACACATTTGCATAACATGTACACATGCACAGCTGTAATTGCTTGCAAACGATACTAGTGAGGTGGATATTACATGTTTTATGTGCATGGATAGTTACCTAGCTCTTCCGATCTTCTTTGATATCATGCTGCTAAACTGTCAGATGAAAACAAGTCATATGTATCCTGTTACTGAGTATTGTAATCGCCAATAGACATAACTAATGTTTGCATAACATAACAGAAATGCTATGTAAAATGAAATACAGATCTGCCTAAAATACTGTACATTACACAGTTATTGGCACAATATTCCACAATGCAAATAATATTTGCACAGTAAGCCCACCTTAATACACCCATACATATGTCTATTGTTACAATATATCAACATATACTATCCCCTGTTATAGCACATACTTGTTGGACCAACCCTGACACTGACAGTGGCTTGAAAAGAATTGGTGAATTCCAAGCCCATATATATCATCCCTTGTGGTGTATGAGATGAGGAGTTTGCCTTGTGACCTACAGCAGTTCACACATAGAATACTACAAGCATTACTATTGCTCAAATATACATTGCTACAAGATAGCTATTTCCACTATATGCATTGATTACATTGTAATTATTACAGAACAGGTACTACATACACAGACATACTAAATGTTATCCATACCTTCTTAGTAATTGGAGGTGTTATTGACTGGTACATTAATCATTTTCAGTTTGTGTTTCGATCTTCTGTTGGGTATTTTGTACTATTATCCTGGTAGATACAGATGGTTTGAATGTGTGACAAGGCATCCTTTTATAGTTAGAGACCAGTAACATGTGCTATCCTAATCACCAATTGGTGTTCCACAGTAGTTAATTACATGCACATCAGCTGTGCAGCTACTCCCTTAGCCAATACCATGGCAACAGTGGAGTATAATTGAGTACTCCACTTGGGCATTGTCCCTTTGCCTTACTTCTGAGGAAGACAGCCTGGAAGTGTTGTTTGAAATCTCTTGCAACAGCTGTATGGAGACAAATGGAAATATAGTATATAATGCCTAGAAGATTTGGTCTACATGTGAGTACTGCTGTTATATTTTTGAACATTGCTACTTGTGCAGGGTTTGTCTGTACCTAACACTTCTGCATATGTTTCAGTGTGGCCAGGATGTTTGACCAGCTCAGGGCTGTATGGCTATGCATATAATGTTACGGGGTTTACAGTGTGCTCACCAGACATCTTTAGTTTGGTGTAAATGTGTATCATACAGTGCTGATAATCAGTAATTGGTAACACTTCCTGGTGTAATTACTTTTCAAGCCTCTGAAACAGGATTAATTCAAACAAACCCTGTAACATCAGCAGCTGTTCCATTGTCTAACAGCAACGATTTCACATAGGGTCATGTTAGTATGTCTCTGTCCAGGTATGTTAAGGTTTCAGCAGATGTTGTACATTGGGTGAATAATTGGTTATGATGTGACAGTATGTATTGTTGCAATTAGTTTGTGTGTGGGTGAGATGGTGGATGTACATAGCAGATGCAGGTGTGTAGGAACTGCTTTTATACATATTATATATGTGTGTGGGGGTTCTTTCCCTATGTGAACACTTATCCCTTAGTGGACTAATACTATGGTAATTGCAGGCTGATTCATTAAGGCACTGTTAAATGCTTCCCGTATAGCATGCAGGTATTGTTAGTCCTTAAATCCTTTTGGCAATGCATCGGAATGTAATAATGTTTTGCTACATGAAAGATGCCTGTGTATTTCTGTCATGGATATTTGCAGTCATTTTAGTTGTGTTGGTGACTAACTCTATTTGGCTCATGTCCATAGAACTTATTTGTAATAGTGTATTGCCATATACTCTTCATATGTTATGTTCATATTGTTTGGGGGTGGCAGAATGTGTGATTGCTATGGTCCATGTTATACTCAGACTTGAACACTTCAGATGGTGTATACACACATGTATGTATGTATGTAGATATATATATATATATATATATATATATATATATATATATATATATATATATATATATATATATATATATATATATATATATATATATGTGTGTGTGTGTGTGTGTGTGTATAGAGATATATGTATATACATATATATATATATATATATATATATATATATATATATATATATATATATATATATATTATTGCATACGTTTATATGTACCTCCATAGATCTATATATCTACATATATATGTATATCTCTATGTATCGACATGTATCTATGTATCTCTCTCTCTCTCTATATATATATATATATATATATATATATATATATATATATATATATATATATCTATATATATATATATATATATATACATAGAGCATACACCTGTCATTGGGTACATGGTGATTTGTCCTGTTTCCACACAATCATCCCTTTTGTGTTTTAACCTGTCTGAATACACAACTGGCATAGGTACATCTCAGGTAGCTTAGTGGTAGGTTACTCTGAGGATGGTTTACATGGTTGCGGGTTCTAGTCCTGGAAGTGGTTATTATTTTACCTCTCAGAACACGCATGGGTAGGAAAAGTGTGATTAACACACATTTAAATGGTTGTACGCAGCGTTGCCCGTGGTCTATGCGATGTTAAGCAAAGGTTAAACTTGTGGAGCGCTTATCCGTTTAACCGTGTTTAAGCACCACATTTCAGTCACGCAAACCCACGCAAAACAGCTTACAACTGCTTAAAACTGCTTTAATCAACCTGAATTCGAAAGCCCTTACTCTGGCCCTCAAAATAAATTAACAGCCATTGCAGGTCATGAAACCAGAACCAAGAACACCACAGTCACTGACTTTACCACTAAGGTAACTGAGATATGTACAAATGTTATGGTGTTTAGAATATACATTTTACTACGGGCATTCCTCACTACTGAAAACAAATGTGGCAGTCAGTTGGTGTACATATGTATGATACATGTTAATGTTCATATGTTTGTGGAATTAAGTGTTGCAATGTGACATGACAGGGTGTATTATGGATGAGAATGTTTTTTGTTTTGTTTCTTTTTTATTTTGTCCCCATACTCCATGTATACCCCTCAGGTTCACTTATTGAACATCCAACCCAGGCTCTCCTTGATGCATAATTTCATTGCCCATCATTCCTACCCTCACCCCAATCTCCACATACCCAACAACCATCCCTTCTGTGGTGAATTAAGTTAATATTAATAGTTATAATAGCAGAGCTGCATGTGCTTTGTGTACGCTTCAATTCCTTTGGATTGCTTCTGTGTCACAAAGTGTGTTCATACATGTTTATATATATATATATATATATATATATATATATATATATATATATATATATAGATGTAACTGTATATATATATATATATATATATATATACATATATATATATATATATTTCTATGTGCAAACATCACTGACATATATATGTATATATATATATATATATATATATATATATATATATTTAGTATTAATTTGTAGCAGTTATACATATGTAGACTTGTATATGTTGATTCACAAACTACAGTACATTACAATGTACTGTACATATGTAAACAAAGTGACTCTCCCATTTGTGGTCAGTACTATGGAATGCCTATAGTATAAAGTGTAGTCTAAAGAACAGAACATTAAACATGTATATAGCTCAGATGGCTTAGTGGTAAGTCCCATGACTGTTGTGTGCATTGGCCAGGGTTCAACACCGGCAATGCTTTAAAAATGTGTTTTATTCCAGAATAAGGTTCATTTAAGTGGTTGTAAGCATGTTTAAATGTGTTTGTGTGACATTAAAGCAGCAGTTAAACAAACTTTACAACTTATAACTTGTGTGCGCATACATGGCCACATCTGCTAACTACTCAGGATATAGACATTTCAGTGAAGTAACATCTAACTATGTGCTTACATAACATTACATTCTCTGTTGACTTTACCCTCCAGGATACATGGGTATATATGGGTGTTTCATATGTTTTTTACAGTGAAGAATACTACCTAGATATGCAAGCTGTGGTTAAGGTATACTTTTTAACACGTAAAACATCTCTGACTTTATTGTGATTTGAACCAGGAATGCACAGATACTATGCAAATGCTGTAACCATTACACTATTGACATTAACGTTGCTTCTGCCTATGTCCTATTTAGATGATTTCTATGTGTAAGCTAGGCTAAGCAAAGGGTGGAGGCACCCAAATCCAATGAGCTTCACTTACTCTTGAAATAAAAACATAACAAATGAAATGAGAGACTATAAATTAAATTCCTAACTACATTAGGCTTAGCCCCTCACTGACACACTTCATGAGAAACCTTGATGTGTGAATGGGTAACAGAATATAGACCCCTGGGATCATGTGTCCCAGAACCATACAACCAGGGGTTGGGGGATCCCCTCCAGTTTTATAGCTGCAAGACCTGTTGGGGAAATTGAATGGTGTTGATGTTTCATGTTAACATGCCCTCTTTAGATCACTAAGTGCCCCTATCACCCTCCGCCACCCTAGTCCTCAACAGCTTCTGGCAACTCTGCCTGGAATCACTTCATTGGCTATGCTTCACAGAGGCTCAGTTACTTCAACAATGGCGTGGAGAAAACACTGCTCAAGATACAGAAAGATTTACAAATGCCCTCTATAAGCACCTACAATGATGTATGGATAGTGCCATCACTAGTAAACCAAGACTCACTCCTCTTAGAAAAGGACATCAGTCTGGTGGACCCCTACAATAAACAGGCTATCCAACAGAAGTAGCACAGTAGTCCAGAAAAACAGCAACACCCAAGAAGGGCAGACATCCGTGACCAGTATTAGTAAGAAACAGAGGTCTCTCATTAAATCATCCAAGGCTAACATCAACAGGAAAACAGGCAGGGATTCAAAAGACAACCACAAAGCCTTCTTTGGCTATGTCAAGAATCTAAGTGGTAACACACAGATTTGCACTGTGCCAGTCCAATATAGCACAAAATATACTGACCCTACTGATATCACCAACATCCTTGCAGATACATTCAGTGCAAACTTCACCCCCTAAAGAGCCCACAACAATACCCGGAAAGTACCATATCCCAGACATCAGAGACACACAGGTAGAAATGGCCCTCTCAGATGGCAAAACACAGCATCAGTGGAGGCAGATGGTGTCCCAGACTACATCTTAAAAACACTACAGGACAAACAAACCCCTCACCTAATTAAGCTTTTCAACCTCAGCCTCTACACAGGCTACATGCCCATACAATGGTGCATAGCAATGGTTATTCCACTCCACCAAGGTGGAAATACAACTGACTATGGTAACTACCACCCCATAAGCCTGACTAGCCTGGTCTGCAAAGCTATAGAGTGCATCCTGATGGCACTCATTGCCAAAGACATTGGTAACCTCCAAACACTTGACCCAACCCAGGTCAGCTTGGTTGAGTGCAGATCATGCCTACTGAACCTGTTTGATATCTTGCAGACAGTCACCAAGACATTAGATGAGGGGAGAGGTGGTTCACTCTTACTACTGGGACCTTGCCAAGGCTTTTGACACCATTCCCCACTCAGGTATTCTTGATAACCTCAAAAGCCTGTACATAAACCCATACATCACAGGATGGGTTGCCAACAGGCTTACACACAGAACCCACATGGTAAGACTAGCAGCCTCCAGGTCCAACTTTTAACCAGTCACAACTGATGTCCCACAGGACTCAGTCCTGGAAACCCTACTGTTTGGCATATACTTCTCAGAGGTACAGGCAAACACAAGTGGACTGCGGCACACTATGTTTGGCGATGACTGCAAACTGGGAGCCATAACTGACAGTCCAGCTGACACAGACAGCCTTCAAGGGGCCTCACAGAGACTGACTCAGGGTGTCAATGTCATGGACTACAGCTAAATGCCACAAACTGCATGGTCATTCCATTTTGGAAAACTAAACACCCACATATTAACACGTAAGTGGCAGCCACTTTAAGACAGATGAGGTAATAGGGTATCTGGGGACTAAGGTAGATAGTGATCTCTCCTTTGACAATCATATCTCCACAGTAGTTAGGACATCCTTCTATGTAGGCCATCCAATTACTAAAGGGTTCACATCTAGACATACTGAGGTTATAGTGCCTCTTTACTCATCACTCATCAGTCCCATCATAGAGTATAATAACCCATTTGGGTTGTACCTCAGAAGACACTTTCGACAGCTGAAAGATCCACGAACATACCTCGCCAAGAGGATTACTAGCCTCAAACATATGTCCTATGCAGTCAGACTGAATAAACTCCTGCTTTACTCAGTGGCATCTCGTTTACTCAGAGATTATCTCTGTTGGCCAACAAAGCCATGTCCAACTCAGGCTTAATGGATATGCTCCACCTATGGGAATCCATGTCACAGTGAGCCACATGCTGTAGTGAGCTAAACCTTGCCAAAACAATAACTAGAAGATGCCGGAGGGACAGATTCCTGTCACAGAAACTCCCCATGCTTTGAAACTGAATCCCTAATTACATTATACAGAGCCCCTCACTAACATTCCTCATGATAAACCTTGAAGAGTGAATGGGGAACAGTAGATATACCCCAGGGATCCCACCATTGGCTCTGTTCCACAGAGGGACAGTTAGTTAATCGATGGGGTGGCAAAAGCTGACACATTTTGGCTAGGCTTATGAATGCCCTCAGACAGTTACCAAGTACCTACCTATAAACCTATGAATCTATACATACAGTATCAGCACATGCTGATAGCTTAATTTACTGTTCAGGTGTTGACTTACCTTGTGCCAATAGCAGTTGTGTGTGCAATAGCTGAGGGCTGCCTATGTTGGATGCACACAGTAGACTGCCTATACATGACAATTTACAGGTAGTTTTGTTTGTGTGCCATCCATTTTTACTGTGTGTGCAGGTGGTGAAAGGTGTCAGTCCCTAGGTGCCTACACTGTCAGTGTGTGTGCTATACTTTCCCTCCTTGCCAAGGTATGGGCATACTGTGCACACCTACATCTGCCTACTGGGGCTGGCTCAGGGTGTTCATGGTATGATTACCTCTGTGCCTGTGGGGCCCCTTGGCAATGGTGGTGGGCTGTGAGGGCCTTCACCATTCTGTCCCTGCTGCAGCTGTTTCCGCAGGATCATATTGTGTAGCATGGCACATACTATGAAGATGTGGGCACACATGCCTTGAGAGTACTGCAAGGCTCCATTAGATACGTCCAAGCAATGGAACCATGATTTAAGTATCCCAAACACATGCTCTATGATGATTCTGGTTTGTGCGTGTGCCTCATTATGGCATTCCTGCATGGGTGTGTGTGCATTTCTGATGGGAGTCATCATCCATGGTTCCAGTGCATAGCCAGCATCCCCCACCAGGTGGCCATATGGGATGTCCCCCCTTGCAAATACCTGATACAGCTGTGAGGCATGCCAGATGTGGGAGTCGTGATAGCTTCCAGGGTTGCCAGCACACACATCCATGATAATGCCCTGGGCATGGCACATGACCTGTCAGTTGATGGAGGGGTATCCCTTGCAGTTTATATATTGCCTACCCTGCTCACCGGGTGGTGACTTGATGTGTATATTGCATGCAGTCTATTGCACCCAGTACCTCTGGGTATTCTGCCACGTGGTGGAAGAAACGCATATTGCTGGCTAACTCCTCCTGCATTTGGGAGAAGTATATGTGCTCATTGGCATGTGGTAACATAGCATACAAGAACTGGTGAAGTACCCTGGATGCTGATGCCTGTGAGATTTCCTATGATATCCCCAGCTGGCCTTTGAAAGTTACCTGTAGCTAGTATTCTCAGGCTTACACATACCTTCGTATCCACTGGGATGGGTTCCACTCTGTTTGTTCTGACTCTGAGGTGTGGCCAGCACAGCTCCACAAGTTGCTGTAGGGTGTTTCTGTCCACCCTGTAATGCTCTATTATCTCCTATCATGTAGCCTCTGGTAGGTTACCCTGAGTCTGAACACTGTTCTCCTACTCTGGTGCCTGGGGTGGTTGTGAGCATCATCCTCCACACCACCTTCAGTCCCCAACTCACGCTGGTGGATCAAAGTTATGGCAGCCCCTAACATGTACATATTAAAAGTTCCCCATCTGTATATACCAATGGCGCAGAGTGCATGGAAATTCACAAGTGTGTGTGAGGTGCCTTCACACTTTATACTATTGTGCTATGTATGCTGCTGATGCCATTGGGTGTGTATGAGCAATTCCAGCTGCATGGTATCTTAATTGTGGGTTTTACATTGAGTACTGCAAGTGTGGGATCTTTAGTGTGGAGTTATACTTGCTTGCCTTGATTAATCTGTTGCCCTTTAATTCACTTTTATACCAGGATCCCCTCCCATTATTGGAATGCCTCCGCCTGCCGTCTTTCTTGTTTGGTACTTTCCCTACCCAGTCATGTGTTGCAAAATGTGTCTTGTAGCTGATATAATGCAAATCTGCTTTGTTCTGTTGTGACACTTTACTGTTTTCTTTGCAGTACATCCCCTCCCCTTTCCTGTTCTGCAGGTAGCTGCTTGCAGCCTTGTTAGCTGTTGTCAATGGCCCACTGTAGGTCCCTAGGTGTTAATTAGTCATTTGTACTCCAATTTCCCTGTTTCAGCATTTCCTTATTCTTTTCCTATATCCTTCCTGTTTCAGCTCTGGTGCGCGCCTTGCAAACCTGTTTACTGAGTTTAAGTGCATTTTAATCTCTGCTCACATGCATACATGGTTACCTTGTGTGCTGTCAGCTAAGCAAAGCTATAACTAGTTCAACACACCCCTTTTCTGCAGCTTTGCTTAGCTATGGGACACCAGATTAGCAATGCTTCAATCTGCTTACAGCAAAGGTGACACACCTCTCTCTTGATGTCATTTCTATCTCAAGGGCACACCTTGGTGTTATAACGCTATGCTGTGAGGTGCATCCTTACACCAGCAGGGAATCTGTGATTCACTATTACTCCTCTCATTTGCATGGCATTGCCTACTAATTCCTAGTTACTGCGCAAAACACTGTCACAGCCCCGTAGGAACCCTTGCATCATGGTGTGGTGTAACATGCCTGCCATTGACTATTATGGGAAAATCATGATATGAGTTACATTGCAGTTTTATTCTATATTTTTCTATTTTTCTTGTGATATGGTTTGCATGCCGCTGCCCTAGGCTTAAACTTTGTGATAGTGCAAAAAATGAAATTAATTGTTCTTTTTATTTTTTATGCCAGTGGCTATATATTTAGCAACTGGCATATATTAACGATATAATACATGTGTTTGGCCGGCTGTCATGGCTCCGATTTTATGCATGCAAAAATGTAAACCGTTTTTTTACGGTTTACATTTCTGCATGCTTACACTACGCTTACACCACTTTCTGGATCGCTAAATACCTTCATTTGCATGCTACACTGCTGCAACTGGGGTAATTAGCATACAGGGGCCAGGAGCTGTGCGGGCGTAGTGCACATGGTAACAGCTCGTACTTGTATCTCTCACCGGCCATATTTGGTATTGGAACACCAACGCTATGCTTGCACCTGGCGCAAGCTTCATGAATCCCGGGAAATGTCTAAACATTGTAGGGTTTCACCAGAAACTGAGTGCATAATCTTAAAAATGGAAGTAGTATTGTTAATATAATCAAGAATGTCCTGTATCTTATCATAACGGTCAGTCCAAAAAATACAGATATCATCCCGGTATCTAGTGTAAAAGTACCAACAGTCAGTAAACTTAGAATTTAGAATATATTTCTTCTCTTGCACCCCCATAACAATATTGGGAAAAATGGAAGCTCAAGATGAAACTTTGGCCACTCCTTTTTGTCTAAAAAAATCATACCATCAAAATAAATATAATTATTTGGAAGAACCATGTAATCAAAACAACATGTTTCTGTTTGGCTTCATTTTTGTTTTATGGGCATTCATTAAGGTGCTGCCTTTAACAAAAATATTGTTGTAGTGGCAAGAAATTTGATCAAACAACAAATCATTAATGATGGAAGTTTCTACATTTTTTATTTTCATAGAAATCTTGTCCATGGATCTAAGATTGTCCTTAATAAAAATTTCCAAACAACACTAGTAGCTTTTTATGCAAGTCTGAACTGTTACCTAACCCCGTTGGGTATTTCCAGCAACACAGCCCCTTAGGAAATTTCCTAATAACAATATTTTGCTCAAAAATAATAATTCTTTACTCGAAGCTTTCTTAATTTAGTAACCAACCTTTCCGTTTGCTTCAATTGTGTCTCCAAATTGTCATGGGGAATAACAAGATTCACAGTAAATGAAACATTTTTGTTAAACTATTTGTTAAGGTTAACAGGGTTTGCGCAGCATCAATCTGATGGAGACTAAGTCATCCTACAATTCTTATGGCTATTAAAATCTCGTAAAACTTCCATACTTGTATTAAAACTTTGGATTGGTGTGATTTCCACCTCCTCCTGTGTTCCAAAATCCCTTGGTTTGACATGATATGTATTCTCTAAAAGGTCAGTCTCCAAAACCTGTATTCCAGAGGCCTCATATCTAAAACAGCAATTAGCTTGTGAAAGCTGTTGTGAAAACTGTTGTAATAAAGCTGCCATAGGTACAATGTCAGACTCCCAATCTACATGAGCAGACATCTAGTTAAACAGCATATTTATAAAACAACATTCAACCTTTCTAAGCTTAACCCAGAAATATTCATTACTACACTATCATCTATTAACTGGAACATCCTAAAAATCTTTTGCTTAGATGATGCTGTAAATTAATTCAGTACAACTTTTCTAAATATCCTAAATAGCCTTGCACATCCTAGAAGGAAGAGGCTAAAAGCAAATAATGCAATTTGGCTGACCAAACAGAGGAGAATACTAATACAAGATACAGAAAAAGCATGAAAAGAATGGCAAAATATAAAACATTTCAATATCGTGAAAACTTCATAATGCTTCACAATCATACCAAAAGACAAATAAATGAAGACAAAAACTATACTACAATAACTTTTAGAATAATACTAAACACGACCATAAATACTTTGGACATCCATTAAAAACACTTACAGTTTGGCGAAAAATTCAACCCAAACCTCTCTACCAATAACTCAGCATTTGAAAGTGCAATACAGTTCAAATCTTATTTTATAGATTGTATGGCATCTCTAACCAAAGATTCCTCAACATCTAATACCAACCCTGACCAACAGCCACATATCACCAGATCCACTTTCAGTTTCAAACCTGTGCCCACATCCTATATAAAACTCTTAAACAAACTTAGACAATGGGCAAACTGTACATCAGTACCCTGATTCGAGAATGAACATTCTCCATCAGGGTATTAATGTACAAGTTTTATCCGGTGAAAAACATGTCCGCTGCTTCACAGCAGCATATTAAGCCACCCTGGAGCTCGGCCTGAGAAAATGGAATGGCCACCATTATTTTACACTCACTAAGCAGCTCTTTTGCTTTTTTGCGAGTGTGAAATATAAAAAAAGAAGACAACAACATAAAAAGATGTGTGTGTGTGTGTGTGTGTGTGTGTGTGTGTGTGTGTGTGTGTGTGTGTGTGTGTCTGTGTGCGCATGAGTGCATATGTGTGTGTGTGTGTGTGTGTGTGTGTGTGTGTGTGTGTGTCCATGTGTGTGTTTGTGTGGGTTTATATCCTGCAATGTCTAAAATCACATGCAGGAGTCATCTGTCTTTTGAGTGTTTCTTTGTATGCATGTGTGTGTGTGTGTGTGTGTGTGTGTGTGTGTGTGTGTGTGTGTGTGTGTGTGTGTGTGTGTGTGCGTGTGTTTGTGTGTGTGTGTGTGTGTGTGTGTGTGTGTGTGTGTGTGTGTGTGTGTGTGTGTGTGTTTATGTCTGTTTGAATGTATGCATGCATGTCAGTGAAAGTGACAGTGAGCAAGCCATTATTTTACACTCGCTAAGCTTTTGCTGTTTAGCAAGTGTAAAAGAAAAAAAGAAAAAAAAAGAAAAGAAGCATGTGTGTGAGAGTGTATGCATGTATATGAGTAAGACAGAGAGACAGACAGAGTGATTGATCAAGTGAAACAGAAGTGTGTTTATGTTTCTGTCTGCATGTGTGCATGAATGCGTGCATGAAAGCAGAGAGGCTGTGTGCGTGTGTGTGTGTGTGTGTGTGTGTGTGTGTGTGTGTGTGTGTGTGTGTGTGTGTGTGTCTGAGCATGTGTGAGAGAGAGAGAGATTCAGAGAGTGAGAGAGAAAGCAAGACTGATGTTGTATGAGTCAATGCATGTATGAAAGCAGAGGACACTGTGTGTGTGAGGGAAATTGAGAGAGAGAGAGAGAGAGAGAGAGAGAGAGAGTGGTCTTGTATGAGTGACTGCATGAATGAAAGTACAGTGGACTGTTTGTGTGTGTGTGTGTGTGTGTGTGTGTGTGTGTGTGTGTGTGTGTGTGTGTGTGTGTGTGTGAGCGCATGAGTGAAAGAGAGAGTGAGAGCTATCTTGTGTGAGTGAATGTGTGTATGAATGCAAAGGAAACTGTGTGTGTGTATATGTTTGTGTGTGTGAAAGCAGAAGAGACTATGTATGTGCGTACGGGAGAGAGAATGAGCTGTATGTAAAATTGTTGTGTTTCACATGCTTATTATTTTTTTATATATGTTTGATGTAAAATGCTTCCTCCATCACCATTAACATATACTACAGCAAGTTTGAAACATTAGTCGGAGGAACTATTTTACATTAAAATATATAAAACAAAATAATATAGTACTTAAAAAAATAAATAAGCAAGTAAAACATGGCAATTTTACAGACAGCCCTTTCTCTAAGCACAATAATGCCTTCCAGGGTGTGTGTTAATATGTAATTAATGCCCTTCCAGGGGTGTAGAGGCCCTATTACACATTAATTCACATCCTGTCAGGCATTATTGCTTGTTTAAACCATCCATTTCTTTAGCTAATTACCTTCCAAGCAAGCACCTAAAAATAGCAGCCAATACCATTGCCTATCCTGTCTCAATCCTTATAAATATGTTAGTCCAGGAATACCACATTCCTTCTTTCTGGAAAAAGTCACACGTTATCCTTCTGCACAAAAGAGGAAATTCAACATTAATAACTTTAAACCTATAGCAGTCTCATCTCCCCTCATCAAAATACTTGAAAAATGCATTCAGAAACAATTGCTGGACTATCTCCTGCAGGAAGAAGTCCTATCCTGCACACAACATGTCTTCCATCCTTTACATTATACTAGCACTGACCTTCTAGCTTACATAGATACTCTCAATAAAGCTAGAGATAATGGCAAACTATTCTCTTCCTTATATCTAGACTTGGCTGAAGCCTTCGAGACAGTTTGTCACAGCGAACTTCTAATTCAAATGTCCCCACTATGTCTTTCTCAGCCTGCACTTCCGTGGTTCAAAAGCTACCTGTCCAATAGGTATCAGACAGCAAAATGGCACTCCATGCTCTCTTCTTACCTCCCAGTTAGCACCGGTATATCACACGCCTCTCTCCTAGGTCACCTGCACTTCAACATTTTCACCAATACCCTCTGTACATCCCCACCACAGGCTACCCTAATACAATATGCAGATGATTCCACTCTCAGTTGGACATCTGACAACATGGTACACCGCCAAAAAATTACTCAGTAAGCTCATGCTCAACCCAAAAAAAGACCAAACTACTACCTTTTTCCCCAAATTCCCCTCTCATGAAAAAAAACAAAATTTAAAAAATACTCTCTCTTGACAAAACAACCACTGAAGTCTCCTCTGATAGCACATTATTAGGATGATAGTGGATGATAAGCCTACATTCAACTTGCATATACAAAACTGCATAACAAAAACTCATCAAAAACTAGGATGCTTTACAGAGCCAAAAGATTTCTCACTAATGCAACTAAATCTATACTTGCCACTACTTATCTCCTCCCCACACTTCTTTATGGTGCTCCCATCCTTACTAATCACCAGCCATCACAAAATTTAGAACTTGAACAATGCTATAAGAAAGTTGCTAAATTTGATTTCAGAACCTGCAATCTGTATAGCACTTAAAAGCTAAAACTGGTTAGAACTTCCTCATTAACTCACATATATACAGCGTTTTACAACCTATAAAATTGTCATTCATACATCTGCCTGCTTAGTACTAAAAAACATTACAATCCAGCAAACAAAAAACTCCTGCCTGTCTACAAACTTGTCAAATCATATCAGTAAACAAAAAACTCCAGCCTGTCTACAAACCTATCAGAAGTGCTAAAACTATTTGGTGTACACTTTTCCTAAAAGGGCTTATATTTCTGTCTGTGTTATTGGTTATTTCCTTTTGTTTCCAGGTACGTATAGAACTTCCTTTTTCTGTCTACTGTTTTATTTATTTATTTATTACTTAGAAACATATTTGATCTAATTAATGCAATAATGATGTATGAGTCCAAAATACCCTTACATCTCTTTTTCCCCCACCACAATAGTATATATAATAAATCTGTCAACAGCACGGTGACTAGAAACAGATTATACAGTTCATGTAGTTACAGGTTCATTATTATCACATTCCATAGGCATGCTTTCAGATGCAGCTTGCTTGCTAATGGTAACAGTTTTTACAGATACAGTATCGCTGTAAGTAATTGTGCAGTATTTGGATATTTGCACTTTTACAGAACATTTAAAACGAATCAGAATATATTATAACATTTTTTTTCTTTTCTTTAGGCAAAAACTTACTTTGTTGAAGTCTTAATTTAAGTCCTTGGTGCATATAGGTCTTAAAGGTTTGAAATCATGTAGAACACAACCAGCGATATTGTTAGGTCCCATAGAGCTGTATTCTTGGCCTCGGAAAGTGCTGTTTTAACCTGTGCAGCAGTAATACTGGGTGCCTGGCAATCTACTGGTATTGTGATTGTTCCTTTGGGGGGAGAGAGGGGTAAAGTTGGCCCTGAATCTGTCAGACAGTATACTGGCAATATCTGTTGGCTCGGTATAGGAGGTACCATTGTGTAGTAGCTCAAAGAAAAATCTGGGTATTGCCATGGAGATTCTTTACATAACTATAAAAGGCCTTGTGGTTGTCTTTACTATCTGCTGCAATTCTGTTTTCATAGCTAGCTTTAGAGGATTTGATGAGTGATCTCAACTTTTTGTTGAGGCTGATAAGGGAGTTTTTCCAGTCTTGGGACTTCACCTTATTCTGCATCAGTTTCCTCCTTCTGCTGTACAGTTTGTATATGGCAGGGGACCACTTGATTGGCTTCCTTTTTTTGGAGGAGAGCATCTTGGTTCTATTAGGTATGGCGAGATCCATGCATTTGTGTAAGTGTTTGTACAGTGCATTGTTGTATGATTCGGTGGTCATGCAACTATTCTCCATTTGCATGGGTGCCATGAAGTTAGCCACCTCTGTTTTTGAGACCAGAGTTAGCTTTGGAGAAGTTTTCATGGTGGTTATGTTTGCGGTGGTGGGGGGTGGGAGGGATGTGAATTTCCAAGGTGATTAGTTTGTGGTTGGATCTAACCAGGGAGGAGGTGACTATTGGTGTAGAGCAATGGTCGCCCATGTTAGTAATGACCAGGTCAAGGATGTTGCTATCTCTAGTGGGGTATGCTTTTAGTGAGTCTCTCATTAGTTGTTTGGATGGTATTCTAACTTATCTAGTTTATAAACAGTTTTCTGTAGAAAAATATCTCTCATATGCTACAAAGTAAGTCTTTCCATCTTATGTTCTAAGATTTATCAGCAGGGTACTAATTTCTGGGATTCCCTGCTATGTGGAGGGTTGGCTTAGTGTAGTGGATTTCTGTTGTGGGAGGCTGAACAGAACTGAACATTACTGGTCTGTGGCTTCAAGGCTGAACAGATATTTGTCAGTGACTGCACCTATTTCTAGAAGAGCTATAGTAAATTAGTCAGTGGATTCACCTTTTTATATAAAGAGCTGTAACAAAGTTCAATAGAAATATATTAGATGTCACTAAATCTTCACTTATTTTTTTCCATTTTAAATTACAAGACAACAGCTACAGTTTCAGTTTAGATCATTTTTAGCTTTACAGAAAAGAAACCAATAGACACATTTCTTCTTTCTAAAAAAAGCCACCCTCACTGCCATGGTGATCTTTTATTCAAGACCATATCAATGTGTGGGCAAAAGGATTTCTAGGCCTCTTAATCAGTTTGCCAGACAAATTGAGAGGAGCTAATGATCCAGATCATCCAATTTTAAGATGCTGTTTTTCTGACTGAAAGATTTGCATTTCTTTCTAGGTGAGAAAGAACAACTCAATCAGAACACTTTTAGGTAACCTGAAAGCCAACAGTTTATACAAATATTGTTCTTATACTTATTGTATCTAATGATGTAGCTACTTGCTGTGCTTGCATTAATGAAACAGTCTCTAGGACTTTTATGATGTTTATTTAGAAGGATAGAAAAGAAAATGATTTCTTGCAAAAACACAGAAAAGAGATTTGGTCACAAATGCAGGGTTAGTCAATAGGAATAACTACAAAACCCAGTGCACAAATGTTCTTTCCAACATTCTGCTCAATTCAATCAACACAATTTCAGTCTTGTCTCTATAAAGATGAATAGAAAACAAACAGGTACCAGCATTTTGTTTTCAACAAGCTGCCCTGGTTGCCTACTGGGATAAAGCTCTGATTACAACCCAGCCGCGCATATCTCTCAACCTCTTAGAGCAAGAAATCTGGACAAAGCCATACTTAAAAGTGGGACAAAGTTGCAAAATAGGGGCAGTTTTTAAATATTGCTCTTACAAACTTAGAAAGTTGACAGAACAATAGATTTTGCATTAGCATCTAGTTTCTGAAGGGTACAAAGTCTGAAACTCAAATGTCTGTCATTATTTTCTAGCTTCAATCTTTAATGAGTTGACACTAATTTGCCAGAAAACCACAATTTTATGAAAAATCGACCAAAAATATGAAGCCAAAATCTGGACATTCTGTGAAAATTTGTACAGTTGAGAGTTATGAACCCAGGTGACCTGGGTTTGATTAGAATCTTGACATTTTGTGAAAATGTGTACAGTTGAGAGTTATTAACCCAGGTGACCTGGGTTTGATTAGCATCTCAGGTGATGCGACAAAGTGGCGGAGAGGTTTGGATGTGCTTTTGGTAGGTGAAATCTGAAACTTGATAAAGTTTTATTTGCTGTGAAAAAGTTGTTGATTCAGTTCCTGTTTTGCAAACAATTAACTTTATAAAACATCAAAGGGTTCTTTTGTGACCAGAGTGGTGTAGTGGATAAACAAGGAGGCTTACAAATAATAGAAACAGGACCACACATATAAATTGATATTGATTATTATTTATTGTTTGTGTAGCACTTTGTGGTCAGTTTTTCATTGTATAATGGATAGATGGAGATGTTAACTATCATTTTCTGCACAAAGGACTGGATTTTTGTTTGTGTGTGTGTGTGTGTGTGTGTCTGTATTTGTCTGTGTGCTAGCATTCATGCCCATAACACACACACACACACGCGCACACACACACACACACACACACACACACACACACACACACACACACACACACACACACACACACACACGCACATGTGCACACGCGCACACACACACACACACACACACACACACACACACACACACACACACACACAATGTCATTGATAGAAAGTGAGAAGAATAAAAAGCAAAGTACAGAGACCTGTGAAATGCCAGATGTAGTTGTAACTGAGAATTTACCAAGGTAATGCCATTTATAAAAAGGGAGAGGAATACAGGGCACATCATGGAGCCCTTTGCAACCCAGTCTAGACATACTCAATATGATTGGAACAATTTCTTAGATTAACTGCTCTGAAAGCTGTTTATGAAGTCATTTATTAAGTTCTTCCTGAAATACTGCAGCTTTAGTTTACCAATTAATAAAAGATATTTCACTGTCTTGAACATTCTTTTATACAAAGATCCACCATGCTAGTAGATCTTTCTCCTTTTGGATAGAATTGCATCAGTGATACTGCACAAGGCTGTAATTTTATTCTGTGATGAGGCTGAAGAGGCAGCTTCAGGCAGAAGGCATACATTATCCTGTTTGAAAAACATTGAGGAAGGACACTGCTGTAGAGAGTAAGGATAAAATAAGAGATAATAGTTTAGAAAACACTGAGCAGGCAAAACCCAGAAAGCCTGGAGAGACTTTAGAACAGATGGATAGTTGGATGTTAGGAGCTTAAACCAAAAACTGCACTCCCTGGAATCACCTCTGTCACTAGAAGATGTAGATGTCTGTGCAGTTACAGAAACCTGATTCAAGCACTCAGAGAGTACCCTAGCCTTGCAACGCTACAATAACTTCCACACCTTTAGACTGAGAAATGAACGTGTGAAAACCAAAGGAGGCAGTGTTTCACTCTATATTAGAGATAAATTCACCTCCCTTCTAGTTAGACTGGACATCTCCATGGAGTTACTCCAGGTTCAGGTTATGATGAGTAAGAACCCCATTCAAGTCACAGACAGTTATAGAACCCCCCTCCATGTGTCACAATGCCCATGAAGCCTACTTGACCAAACTGGAGACAATCCAAATGTTACCGAACACACTGGGTATGGAAGATTTCAATTATCTCACCATCAACTGGGAAACCTATGCTAGCCCTAACTTGGTAGTGCAAAATTCCTTGACTTTGTTAATTCAAATGCCCTGGAACAAATTGTCCATACTGTAACAAGGGGAACATACATTTTAGATGTAGCCCTCACCAACATGTCAAATAGATGCACTGCCACAATTGTCGGGCCCTCATTAGTTAAAACTGACCACAAATCAGTCACCTTTGAGCTAGCACTAACACCAGAACTCACAAAGGGTGAAATCGGACAAAATAAATCACCAAGGCAAACTATGCCCTCCTAGGTGAAGGTATAAATGCATTCCAAGCCCCATCCCAAGCTGGAAGTGGTAACTATGCCAAAAACTTACACTAAATCCCTGTACAATCACTTGCATAAGTGTAAAAACTCAGCTGTACCAGAAAGAATCAAAGCCAGAGTCCCAAGTAAAAACAAGCTGTCATGGTGGACATCCAGCATCAACAAACTTTACAATAAATGCAAAAAATTGCTGTTCAAGAAAACAGAGGCAAGGCCCCAACAATGGAAAAGCACTCTTCTTAGCCTCAACACGCCAATAAGACAACTGGTTAAACCCTCCAAAGGCTCCATTGACAGAAACTTAGCAAGTACAACCAAGGATAACCACAAGGCTTTTCACAACTACGTATGTAACCTGAAGAGTAGAACCCATGCATGTGCAGAACTATTAGCCAATGATATCATACACACTGACCCTACAGAGATAGCAAACCTTCTAGCGGATAGGTTTGGGGAAAATTTCACCCCCCCCCCCCGCCCTACATATTTGCAGAGCAGGGCCTCAAAGCATTTTCCAAGGCAAAAAACACAGCCCCTATGGGTCAAGACGATATTCCAGACTATCTTCTAAACAAGCTAAAACATGAACTAGCATCACCACTAAGTAGTCTTTTCAAACATAGCCTAATTACAGGCTTTGTTTCTGCAGAGTGGAGAATAGCAACAGCTATTCCCCTCCACAAAGATAGTTTAGCAATAAACCCGGGGAATTACAGACCCATAAGCCTGACTAGCCTCATTTATTCATAGGTTCATAGATAGGTACTAGGCTATTGGCCCTGGGGCCTATATAAGCCTAGTCAAGAAAGTTCTCTGGCTTTCACCACCCAACAAAGTTATTTTCCTGCGCCCCTGTCTAGCAGAGCCACAGAACTGATCTCTGGGGTGAATTTCCTATTTCCCATCCGATTGTTGAGATTTTTCTTAAAGAGCGCTAATGAGGAGCTTTGCTTGAGATGAATTGGTAGTCTGTTCCAGAGCATGGGAAGTCTCTGGGACAGGAATCTATCACTCCAGCATGTTCTGTTTATTGTGGTGGCAAGGTTTAGGTCCCTGGAGCATGTGGCTGGGAGGGATTGGGGTTTCTTTAAGTGTAGCATGTCCAACAGACCTGGGTTTGACATGGCTTTGTATGTTAGGCAGAGGTTGCCTCTGAGTAGGCGATAAGCGACGGAGTAGAGCTGGAGTTTTTTGATACAGTCTACGTATGGCATCTGTTTGAGGCCAGTAATCCTCTTAGTGAGGTATTTCTGTGTCCTTTCTAGTTGTAGATGTCTTGCGAGGTACATGCCAAATGGGACGTTATACTCTATAATGGGTCTGATGAGGGATGAGTAGAGAGGAACAATGACCTCTTTTTTTCTGGAGGTGAACCCCTTTGTGATAAGGTGTGCAATGTAGAAGGATTTCCTGACTACTGTGGTGATGTGATTATCAAAGGAGAGACTATTGTCCACCCAAGGTCTCTTATCACACTTTCAGTGTTTAGTAGGCTACTGTCTATGTGGTAGTTCATGGGTGCAGTGTTTTTACCAAAGGGGATGACAATGCACTTCTTGGCATTGCGCTTGAGGCCATAACTTTGACACCAAGTATCAGTGTCAGTGAGGCCCCTTTGCAGAATGTCCATAACATTAGGCAATTCGATTATGACACCTAGCTTGCAGTCTGCAAACTTCATTAGCCAAAGACCTGCTGAATTAGCCTGGACTTCTGAGAATTAGATGCCAAACAGGAGAGGACCAAGGACTGACCCCTGTGGTACTCCACTTGTCACTGGTCTGAAATTGGATTTGGAGTCAGCTACTTTCACTCTGTGGGTTCTGTCAGTGAGCCAGTTGGCCACCCATCTTGTGACATAGGGATTTATGCCCAGTCTAGTGAGTTTATATATAATTCCAGAGTGGGGTATGGTGTCAAAAGCCTTGTCAAGGTCAAGAAAGGCTTTGTGCACCACCTTACCCTCGTCCATGTCTCTGGTGACTACTTCAAAGAAGTCAATCAGGTTTAGGAGACATGACCTACCTTTTACAAACTCAAACTGAGTGGGGTCCAGAGTTTGGAGGTTACCTATGTCCATGCTCCAAGATGATACATTCTGTGGCTTTTTCAGAACAGGCTTGTCAGGCTAATGGGGCAGTAGTTCCCTGGGTCCATGGTAGCACCCCCCTTTGTGGAGTGGGATAACCGTCACTGTGCATCATTCAGTAGGCACAAAGCCTGAAGTGAGGCTATGATTGAACATGGTACTTAGGGGGAGTGCCAGTTCATTCTGTAGTTCATGCAGAACAAAGCCTGGGATGTTGTCAGGTCCCATGGATGCTGTGTTCTTGGCTTTAGAGTGTGCAGTCTTTACTTGTGCAGCCATGATTACAGGGGCTTTGCATTCTTCTGATGTAGTTATGGGCCCTTTGGGGGGTGAGGGGGGTGAAGTTTGCACTGAACCTATCTGCCAGGATGTTGACAATATCAATGTTTCTGTATATCTAGTGCCATTGTGCTGTATCTCAGAGCAGATCTGAGTGCCACCATTCAGATCCTTGACATAGCTGTAGAATGCTTTGTGGTTGTCTTTAGAATCAGTGGCAATTTTATTTTCGTAACTAGCATTGGAGGATTTTATGAGGGATCTCACCTTCTTACTGAGGCTGACCAGGGAGTTCCTGCAATCAGGGGATTTTACTATTTTTTGCAACAGCTTCTTTCTTCTGTTGTAGAGTTTGTTTATGGCAGGGGACCACCAGATTGGCTTCTTATTTTGGAGGATAGCATCTTGGTTCTGTTGAGGATGGTACAATCCATGCACTTGTGTATGTGCTTATACAGTGTATTTTTATAGGATTCAGCAGTCATACCTCTATTTTCCATCTGTATGGGTGTCATGAAGCTTGCCACTTCTGTCTTAAGAAGCATGAAATTGGCTTTTGAGAAGTTTTTTAACAGTGGTTTCCTTAATGGGGGGTGGGGACAGGATATTGATGTCTAGGGTGATTAACTTGTGGTCAGATCTGACCAGCGAGGAGTTGACCTCTGGCGTGGAACATTGATTGCCCATATTGGTAATGACCAGGTCCAGGATGATCCAGGGCATTGGAATTTATGAATTCCAGAAAGCATTGAGCAAATGAGTTAGTACAGGAGTAGTTTTCCTAGTTGCTGGTGGGGTACTTGAAATTGCCCATTATTAGGGTATTTGGCTGTACCTTAATATCACTCAGTACATCAAGAAATATGGAGTGGGCATTCTGGGGCATGGTGGGAGATATGTAACAAGCTACAACCTGGATTGCAGCCTTGCTCAGTGTTAGTTTCACTTGGATAATTTCAGATGCATTATGTTGAGCAACTAGGCTGGAGGTGTGGATATCCTTAATGAATATGGACAGTCCTCCTCCTTTAGTGTTTCGGTCCAGGTTAAGTGGCCAAAATGTGTGGTATGAGTTATAGCCTGGTAATGCAAGGGTGCTCTCTGGAGCCTTGAACCAAGTCTCTGTTACTACACAGATGTTGATATTCTCCATTTTAAAGAGTGTCTCGAGTGAATGCATTTTGAGGTTTAGACTTCTAGCACTGAGTAGCATTACCCTCAGATTTTGCTTGCTTATACCTGCTATGGTGGTGAGCTTGTCATTTGAACCTTGCCTAAAAAAGGCACTATAGGGGTGGCAAGAGCCATAGCCAGTATCATGAATCCCATGAGTGACAGGTGCAGGCCATCTCTGGCAAAGCATTGTGGTCTGTCAGTCATGTCTTCCCAGGCAGACATACACTGGATCCCCATAGAATGACACCAGAAGCTTAGCCATGAAATGTATCATCACAGTCCTCATAAAAAAAGACATAGGTGACCTCTCATCCCTGGATCCTACCCAATTCAGCTTCATGAAGGGCAGATCCTGCCTGCTAAATCTGGTGGATTTCTTTGAAAATGTGACCAAGGCCATTGACAAGTGCAAATTTGTGCACACAGCATACCTCTACCTCAAAAAGGCTTTTAACACAATCCCACATTTGGGCATTACCAATAAACTTAGCATACCGAATGTAAACCTCTATGTTGTAAGATGGGTTGTCAACTGGCTCATAAAACAGACAGACACTATCAAAGTGGGTGACTCCACATCAACCAACAGACCTCTTACCAGTGTGTGCCACAAGGGTCAGTGCTGGGCCCCCTAGTGTTTGGTATATACTTCTCAGATGTTCAGGTCAAAACTAAGGGGTTGTGGCTGACCAAGTTTGCAGACTACTGCAAACTAAGTGCGATCATTGAATCCCCAAATTATGTCAGTATACTCCAAAAGGGTCTCATGCAGCCCACCGACTGGTATATTATCCATGGTCTCAAACTGAATGCAAAGAAATGCATCATCATTCCCTTCAGCACAAACAATGCCCCCTCATACTATCAAATCAACAACAATACCCTAAATACCCATGAAGTGGTAAGGGACCTGGAATGACAAGTTGACTGCAACCTTAACTTCGACCACCATGTCTCTACTATAGTAAAGAAAGCATTCTATATAGCATACTTGATTAGTAAAATCATCACCTCGAGAGCAAAAGAAGTTATAACCCCTCTATACTCGGCATTTATCTGACACATAATTGAGTATAATGCTTTGGCATGTACTGTACTAAGCTCCTGCAGCAATTAGAGTGTTGTCAGAGGTTTCTAACAAAGAAGGTCAAGGGGATCCAGCATGCGCCTTACACAGACTGACTAAAGTCCCTGTCACTATATACTCTGTATAATACAGACTTCTTAGGGGAGACTTATGCCTGGCCTACACAGCAATCTGTAAATCAAATGGGACTAGGGCTACCCATTCTAGGGACCTAAATATGGCCTGTGACTTAAATAGCACATGCTGGAGGGACAGCTTTATCTCCAGGTGACTGCCATGTCTTTGGAGCAGGCTACCAATTCATGTGAAACAGACCACGTCTATGACACTCTTCAAGAAGAACCTGGACAAGTGGATGGGGTACCATAAATTCTTACCAGGGATAGAGCCCACAACCCTCTTGGACATGGGCAATCATTGTTAAATGCAAGCTTGGCTATTGACTAGCATAACTATGGCAATACATTGGGATGAAATGGCTAGGCTTAAAATGACCTCCTGGTCGATAGTCTAGTAATCTCCTATGATCCTATCATCCTAAGTGTTAAAAATGGCAGAGGTTATGTAAAAGCATTTATGGGAGCGAGGGAGCATTATTTAAGATACAGAGGCTATGATTTGTGAGCTATGTTTATTAGTAAGACTGATTAGAGAAATATTAAAAGTCCATTCACAGTTGCTAGCCTTATTAGTAAGATCAATTGTAAAGTCTCTAATGGCTTTTCAATATTGTTTGGGATGGCCTTTAGTAGTTTATGTTGATCTAATGCATGCTGCTTTCACTGCTTTATAAGAAATCCTATTATTTTTAATTGAATAATACTACTGGACATTATCTAAGATCTGTGGATCTCATTTTTGATCACCCCAGGTATAGTCTTTTTCTTTGAAAAAAAATTAAGGCCAATAGAAGCCAGGGGCAATTATTTCTCCTATGCCATCTTACACTGGAAAGAAAAAGTGTATCTTTAATTGGTGCAGTCAGATTAAGGAATAAATAAAAAGCAATAGACTGGATTTCCTGAAGAAAGCTGTACCATTCCATATTATCTGTTTCAGCCAGTTCTATATTATCTAGTCAAACAACCGAAATGTTGACTAACCTTTAATCGACACATGTGTTGAACCTGCACTTCAGCGAACAGCCAAATCATTGATTTGTTTCCAAGGGAAAGAAATCGGTAGGCCAACTAAGCACGACACATTATAACAAACACTTTGCCCCCCACACCCCCCACCCAACTAAATCTACTAACTCCGAGATTGCACTACAGTTGGGAAAAGGGCAGATTTAATAAAACGGCCAACCGATTTCTTTCCCTTGGAAAGAAATTGATGCTTTGGCCATTCGCTGAAGTGCAGGTTTGACACATATGTGTCGATGAAAGGTTAGTCAACATTTCAGTTTTTCGACTAGATAATACAGACCCTTTCAATCAATAGAGAGGTTTATTTGATATTTGGAAATGATCTCCCTGAAACTACTTTGGCCTTTATCTTAGTACCATATATTTTTTAAGACTAGAAAGAGATCAGTGAACAGTGATACCTGAACACATTGTACAATAATGCTATGACAAGGCATCTGTAAGTATATTAATGATTAAAAGTATTAAACAGGCTGGAGTTAATGATGAGAGTATCAAGCAGGGCTGAGATCCTGGAAAAGGGAATGTTCCTCTTGTGGTCAGATATGATATGATAAAAATTATTCTGGACCAGGATTCTATATACCTGTTTATTTTTAACATCTAGCCAGTTTATGTTATGTATGCCATGGAAGATTAAATTAATTTTTCACAGATTTTGAACATTTCCTTACAAATGTGTTTGAAAAGCTTTACTGAAGATGACAACTGCCTCATACACTGATACAAGACTGCAGTTTCCATATTCCTTTCTATTGCCATTGTTTTTTTTTCTTCTTGGACTGCATGGCTATTGACTCTTCAATGTATTTAAAAGCTTACCTTTCCATGGTAATTTAAGGGAGAATCTCTCTCTGTCTATATCTTTCTTACTAACACTTCTGCTTTTACTTCTGGGTATATCTCAGCTTGCTATACACATTTTTCCAATTCTTCTTTGCTCAGTGGTGTGTTCTTGCTAGGGGATACAAGCCTTGGACCACTGGGAAGTGCATCTCTATGATTTCTGGCCTTAATGGCCAACATCCCTAACACCCATGCTACACATCATCAAAATATTGATGACATGCATTTCACATTAGATATAACCCTGTGTAATACTTTCCTACCTCATATCCAACAAATATGTTGAAAATGATTTTCTGCATCATATCTTCATATCCATGTGGATGCTTTATACAGTTTAGCTATATTGTTTTATCTTTAACTCCCTGTCTGAATTGTTATTCTGTGCTTTATTTATTCCATTTGATTTTAGCTGTTATACATTTTATTTGCTTTTCACATCTGCTATGTATTTTTTCCTTGCAATACAGTATTTTGTTTAGTCAATATTCATTTTACCTGCGACTACCAATCAAGTATTTTGACTATCTGTGCTGTCCTTATATTGTTTTCCATTTATTTCGTAGGTTTCTCCCTAGATCCAGTCTATATATCTATCTATATATATATATATATATATATATATAGTATTTTGACTATCTGTGCTGTCCTTATATTGTTTTCCATTTATTTCGTAGGTTTCTCCCTAGATCCAGTCTATATATCTATCTATCTATATATATATATATATATATATATATATATATATATATATATATATATATATATATATATCTACGCTCAGAAGAATGAACCTGTTGACCAAAATTCAAATTCATAAATAAAATAAATAGTGTCACTGGTTGTTGTATCCTTAGATTGACACTTAAATTAATTACATTTTTAATGTATATGTAAAATATTTAAAATACAGCCAAACGTTGATAATCCTGAACGTTTAACCCCGGCAGAAGTGATTGAAACTCATTTGCATCCATGCAAGACTGTGCACAGTGGAGATCAGGGAATTTGCTATTTCCTCAGCATAGAATGATCTCAAAATTGGTATACATAATTAGCAGGGGGTTGGGGGTACAGCCATCACATGGGGGTGCAGGGGCCTTGTCTCCTGCAAAAAAAAAAACATGAATGTTTTTGTTTTTTCAGTGTTTTGGCTATGAGTCTTTTGGGATTGATCTTTAAACATTTAAGATTTGTGTACTTTGATGTGTAAAAGTATAAACATACATACACACACACACACACACACACATATATATATATATATATATATATATATATATAATTAGATAAAAAGATTATAACTATGAGTTTATAATGAATAATCGGCAGTGAGTTTGTCAATCTAATGCAGTTCAACTGTTAAATAATTCAATCAACTCTATCACTGATGAAAAACATCAGCATTTCAGCAGGTGAAGAAATGTATACAGGAATAAATTACACAACACCCATATATATATATATATAAATATATATATATATATATATATATATATATATATATATATATATATATATATATTTGTCTCTATAGTGCTAGTAACTACTGTGTTATTGCCCCATATGCTCATCCTGCTGGCTTCTAACTATATCATATTATACTGTATTGCATTCCTTATAGGACTATGTTCTGTTGAATGGTGAACTAATTTGTTCTGGCATACATATTTCTTCCACCAATAGCCAGAATATATTAACAAGACTCATTAACAGATCTATAGCAGGCTGATCAACATGCATGCTATTATCTTATAATGAAAAAATCAAATTTTAGACCTAAACTATTTCAAATATATCACTAATAAGCGAGTTTTATTTCAGCAAAGTGCCACATCATAGCATGTTCTTAGAAAACAGGATTTCAGACAAAATTTGCACTGCAATATAGATAATACAGATATCAGTTTGTTCAGAAAATTTCTTTTGTGTATGTGCACTGAATGTCCTTGGAATTATGAGCATATGAAATGCTGCCTGACCCACTCTTGTGGTTTTATAATAGCACTTAGATTACTCTGACACTTTCAGAGCTATTCAAGAAAGGCTTGTCAAGTGAGAAAATGAAATGATGAGTGGCCAGTAAAGTAAGTTGTCTGTTTTTCTGTTTAAGTGCTGCATGGCTGTTTGACCTCACTTGCTTTGCTCTGTAAAAAAGCAAAATAGTTTTTTGTCACTGAAGGCTGACAGCAAGGTATTTCAGGAAAATAATTGGGTAATATCAAAAATAACTTGGCTGTCTGATACAATACATGCTTCTAGATGATTGTAAATTACTTTAAACAGTTTGAATAGAATATAATCTTGTTTAAATGAAGCATTTCCAAATTGAAATGTTGACTATATATGATTTATTTATGACTTAACAGCTTTACCATTGATACATCTTAGTAAGGTGTTGTTTAAAATTTTAAATATCATTATTTTGGTATTGATCCAATTTTATATACACCTTACAGATGTCACAGAGATTTGTAAAACAGACTCTCAGATTCTGGAACAGTATGGTTACGATCAGGATCAGACCTCTGTTTACTGTGTGTATGCATGCTAAGTGGGTCTATATTAAATCAGCGAATGCTTAAAAAAGCGAACACTGATTTACCGACCCCATGTAAGTGAAAGCTTACAATCCTGACCATTTAGAACAGCAATTTTTTTCCTGTTCCAAAAAAGAAAAAAAAAACTTTAAAACATTACATAAAGTGGGGACTTCACTCCCCACACCCCGCAATCCCTCACACCCCCCTACTTAAATATACCAACTCTGAGATTGCACTACAGTGACGAAAACGGCAAAATAATGAAGGTGGCCAAGAGACTTCTTTCCCAGGGAAAGAATTCGCTTATATGCCGTTTCGGTATTTTGCCGTTTCGTGCTTTCAAGTTCGATTAAGACACATTCGAAAGAATGCATTTTCGATCATATAATAGGGAGCCTGGTAAGCCCTGATGTGTGTTAACAATGAGTGTGGTTAAGCAAGAGAACATAATCGATGTCTCATTAAATGTCTTTCTCGTGGCTACAGAATGGACTGCAGAAAGAGTGAGTAGGAACATGTTTGGCAATAAAGTCCAAACACCAGCAGTGCTCTTCTGCCATTCGTCAGTCTCAATGGTGTACTGCTAAATCATGGCAACACAGTACAGGCAAGAAGAAGTTATGTGGCAGTCTTAAGGAGTAGGGAAGCTTTTGGTATGCTGATTTGTTTTTCTGATCCAGTTAAAGGCTGGAAATGGAAAGATAGGAAAATGGTAAAATGAAGTATGCAAGGAGATGGTATAAAATTATGTAAGGAATTAAGGAATTAGCAGAATGGGAGTAGGGAAGGAATGATTTGTTTTTCTGGATGTGTCAAGTGCTCATTTTATATATATATATGAAGAGAATGTATGTTGGAAAGGGTAGTATGGGAAATAAGAGGAAGGAAAGAGGGTTAAGGTAAGTACTAGGAGCACACTAAGAAACATATAGAACAAACAAAACTGGGATTGTGGTACTAACTGAATCAGTGATGAGAAGCAATTCAGAAGGGGCCACCAACACATAGAGGAAAGACAATGTTGATGGGGAGGACTGGGCAAGAAACAGTGGTAGGCATAGACATAAAAGGGAGGGAAATACTTGCATGCTGGATAGGATAGGGTGTACAGCAGCACTCCCAGAGAGTTGTGAGCCAGTGAAAGATTATTCTTGCTATTGTCTCCATCAATACTGGGCCCTGTCTCTGATGTTAATGACAATGAGGGGCAGCAATATGGCTCCATGAGTCATCAGGGAAATGTCTCAAGATGGACAATTTTGGCATCCAGACACTCAGCAATAATGTCTCCCACCGTCTCCTCCAGTTGCAGTTGGGTGAGATATGTGTCACTTCTACTGTTGCTGCTGCTGCTGCAAGTATTATTACAAGATATTTTTGGGCAAGACCAATGACAGTGACCTCTGCTGGTGCTGCTAGGGCAGTGGAGGCCATAAGACAGTTAGGGGCATCTTTAAATTTGGATTTGGTGGCAATGGTATAGTAGCCACTAGGTAGTTGGGTCACAGGTCTAGAGGATGGTAGGGGTGTTGCTCTGAAAACTGCTGCATATAAATGTGAATGAAATGGAGAGAAACAAAATATATATATATATATATATAAAAAAAACATATATATATATATATATATATGTGTGTGTGTGTGTATATATATATATATATATATATATATATATATATATATATATATATATATATACATAAAGGATAGTGAGAAGGAGGGTGGGGGAGAGAAAAGTACAAATACAGAAAAAACATGAAGGTAAAACATGTGAGTATGGGTACTTTACCTGTGCTATAGTGCAAACGGCATGAAACAATCTTTCCACAGTATAACAACAACTTCACTGTAACCAACCCCTAAGCTACTTGAATCTGCAAACTTTATCACCTGTAACTTCAAACACACTCCCCAGGATACAATAAAATCTGTGTAGGCTCTGTGTAGAGTCTTCACAGAATGTATCCCTGTAGACGGCCATGGTTCCTCACTGGCAGCGCGTCATACATATTAATTATGACGCGCTGCTGAGGGAGGTGACATTAACACAGATATTAAATCCATGCAAGGAGCAGTGTAGAGACTGTCCCATACTTGTGGACTGTCCAGAAAATGTCTGGACAGGTAGTAAGTACAGGAGAGTATTTTATTTATTTTTTATTTTTATGTGTTGATTGTGTGGTGTGGCGCGGTGCTTAGTGATGCCAAGCTGTGCTTATACATATGCACCTGTCATCTGCTATATATGTAAAAATAGAAACTGGATGTAATCAATTGTAATGTTTTTTTAAACTTTTTTTGGTCTAACCATGTAAGTACAGAGTGGCACAGTGCTTAGCAATGCAGTCAGACATCTAAAAATTGAAACCAGATGTATTTAATTGTCATAGTAGTGCTGTGCTTAGCAACGAGCATACCCGAGCAGCTTTGCTGCACAATGCTGAGAGGAATCTTAGTAGTATATCTGAAGATATATCACTTCTCCGTACTAATTAAGTAGCTAGATAGGTTGAGTCATGACCTATAGTGGAGTAGGTCCTCGGTTCAATTCCTAACCAGTCATATGTTTTACATTTATTGCTGTGAAAATGTGTCAGGTTACTGAAACAACAGTTTAATTTAAAATTAAAAATAATTGTTTCATTTATAAAAGCTGTGTGATGTTAATCACCACTTAAACATGGTCAACAGTCTACAATGTTTGCACATTGCTAAGCTATGCTTAAACATGGCTTGTGCAAGTTTGCATGATGCTTGGTTTTGCTGAAATGGTTTGTGCGAGTTTGGGTGAAGCTAAATGACACAGTGCTTTTTTGAAAGTTACAGTGTGACATCTGAGGGTAGGAATGCAACCTATATAAAGCCCAATAGGCAGGAATTTCAGACCATGCACTGGAGTCTTCACTTGGCTTTTGATATGCCTGGTGGTGTTGGACAGGGAGCACACTTTTAGGCACAGAGGTGGGTTGTGCAGGAGTCCAAAGTGTTTGCTGGACTCCTGGTGAAAGTCTATGAACTTTGGTTGCTGCAGGGTGATTACCAAGGCTCAGAATGTAAGTCTGATGCCTGGAATCATTTGGCTGGGAAACTTACCAGTGCAACTGGAATCCCCTGCACTGGTGAGCAGTGTCATCATCACTACGATGACCTGAAGTGGAGGAAGAGAGGAACCTTGGACACCTGGGTCCCACAGGCAAGAGCTGGGCAGACCCCACAAATATGTAAGTATAGTTGCCAGTACCTTAAAATTATACAAGCTGAATCTGTGCAAAACTGGTATGCATAATGGTTTGCTTCTCTTTCAGCAGCTGCAGATGAGAGGGCTTGCAATGCCCAGTCCCATGCAGCGTGTCTGGCCATGATGAGTTGAGAGTATGGTAAGTATAGAAACATCAAAGTAATAATATAATGCATAATATAATCTTATAATAAATTAGTTACAGAGTTTGCAGTCTTAACAGTCAGATATGACATACCTGCAACATGTTTAGCAATGTATCACTGCCTTCCTGAAATGGTAGAGCAAGTTAAATCAGATAAACATGCAGTACTATGCAGTATACCTTCCAGACTTCAGTTAATGTTGTGGTCTACCAGTATTAAGAGTCACTGTTCTGGTCTGCCCATTGTCAGAAATATATTGTAGGTTGCACTCAATTAATGGATAGGGTATAAGAGTTATCTATTAGAGGTCTTTCACAACTATCCATGGTCTACATGCCAGACTTGAAGAAACATTAATCAATGAAATCTAGAGGGTGGTTGTGCTTTGATATGTAATGTTTTCAAATAAAAAAATGTCATTATTACTGTAATCACTGCATGTGTATTCTAATCTGACATCAGTCAACTGTTAAATGTTAATGAATAAAGAATGTTGCCACAAATGTCTGAAATGCATGTAGCGCAATAAACAGAGTAAGGTTTAAGCCTGTGTTCTGCTCATTCTGTCTGAAATAATGCAGTATATCAAGGCAGGGAATATGGTATATGGGTAAGGTAACTGAAGTCCTGGGCTGCTATCCATGTGCCTAAATGCTAGATTTAAAGGAACATTATAAATAAAATTTAAAATGGTGTTGTGTTTTGATGACTACTGTATTCCACAGCTGATGCCATATCAGTAGCACTAACACTACACATCTCCCTTGAGCATTTAACGGGCAAAGACAATTATGTAAGGATGCTGTTCATAGACTTCAGCTCTGCATTTTATATAGTGGTACCAATGCATCTGATAGAAAAACTGGCACATTTAGGAATCAGTAAATATCTGTGTAACTGGGTCCTAATTCCTAATTGAGAGACCACAGAGGGTGTGTTCAGGTAAGAATACATCAAAGTGCATCACAATTAACACCAGGATTCCACAGGGATGTGTTCTCAACCCACTGTTATTTACCATCCTGACCCATGACTGCTATGGTAAGCACAAGTCTAACCATATCATCAAGTTTGCTGATGACACCACAGTCATGGGGCTCATCACAAACAAGGATGAAAGGGAGTACAGAGAGGAGATGGTATCTCTGATCAGTTGGTGCAAGGGGAACAACCTTGACCTGAATGTAAGCAATATCAAAGAGATTATCATTGACTTCAGGAAAAAGAGAACAAATCACCTAGTGCTCAGGATCAATAGTGAGAGTGTAGAGAGAGTTAAGAGTACAAAATGCCTGGGACTATACATATCAGAGGGTCTCTCGTAGTCAGTCAAGAAATTGCACCAATGCCTCCACTTTTTAAGAAGGCTGAAAAAAGCTAAGCTTCCTCCTCATATTCTCTCCACCTTCTATAGAGTTGAAGCGGAAAGCATCCTCACCTGCAACTTCACAGTGTGGTTTGGAAGCTACACAGTTACAGAAAGGAAGGTGCTGCAAAGAGTGGTGAGGGGTGCAGAGAAGGTAACAGCTTAAATAATGCAGGGCAACATGCATCCTGCACATGGGCTGTTTAAGCATCTGACATTGGGCAGGACATATCGTAGCATCCACTGCAGGACTACAAAATTCAGTGACAGTTTCTACCCTACAGTAATTAGTCTTCTGAACCTGGGCACTAGTCCCAGGAGTCTGGACACATAATAAGTCAATTTTTAGGTATTTGTGCAATTTATACTTACATATATTCCAAGTGAGTGCAATATGTATTTATTATATCCATTGTCAGTATTATTTAATTCACTCAAGTGCAATATTAGACAAATAACTTAGGCATTTCAATCTGCAGCGTGTTTTGTTTTACATTAAATAGGGTAGTTAAGTTAACTCAGGGGAGGGTGTTCTTATCGTATATGAGTGTTGGTAAATGTCTCCACTCTTTCTTGTGTGTATTGGGAGTAGTACTGTATTTATTAGTTATGTTTATTCCTCTACTTGTATGTGTTGTTTTACTTTCCTTTGTAATCTCAAGAATTGAGCTGATGCACAAAATTCCATTTAGGCTACATGCATGTAGTTCTAAATGGCAATAAAGTTTATTTTGACTCTGACTAAAGTACTCATTATTCATTTGTTCATTGCATTTGGTTTCCAATGTGATACCACACACAGCTATGCATGCATGTAGAGTAGGGTTTCACACAAAATGTTGCAATAAAACTCAGAAAGGAAAATAGTGTTTTGAGAATTCATGATATTGAAATAAAGTGCACATAATTCCTGCAGTCACTACTTGTGGATTATAATCCTATGGCAGCCAGATGACAAGTAACCAGCTGTCTAGTGTACTTAAGTTACATTAACATACCTCTCAACTGTCATACTTTTGAAGACTGTAATGACTAGTGCCCAATATGACTGGCCATTGATTATAAGATACATGACATTATTTGGTGTGATAAAGGGGGATACTGCCAGCCCAGCTATCTGGAATTTTATAAATAATTATATGTAATTTGTGAATATCAAAATGATTTATATAGAAGTGTGACAAAGAGAGATACTGCTAGCACAGCTGTCTGGAATTTTGTAAATAGTTATGTGTCATTTGTGAATGTCAACATGCTTCATATAAGATGCTTGTGTTACAAATGTGTTAGAACTGTATGTCATATTTATCATTTTTATATATATGTTTTTTATCATTATTATTTTTCACATATTTTTACATGTTTTTTCTATATGCATACATAATTGTGTTGTTTTTAGCTTAATTGAGTATTGTAGGTGATAGGCTAATAGTGACTATCATTCATGCATATATAGGAAGTATGGGTAGTAGCTATGTGATCTGATGAAGCTCATTTTGAGTGAAAGCGCTTATCTGACTGCAGTATTATACCTTGAATAAAAGTTCTTTGAATATTTTTGGATTCTTTGGACTCTGCTTCGCTCCTGCACTCACTATTGTTTTGATGTATGTCATATAAGATGATTTGTACAGACGTGTGCTGAAGAGATATTTTGTGGAGTGCTTGTGCTTGAAATGGATCTACACTGTACCCTACTGGAATAGAACAGAAATGTACATACACTATTGTAGCTGTTTAAATGTATATATTTTGACAGTGGAAACCAGGATACAGAAGGTTAACTTCAGAAAAATAGCTGAAATTAAATTACTTTATGGCCACACAATAAAAATATGTTATCTTTCAGTTTCAGTGCAGCAACAGACACAATGTCTGTGCTGAGAAGTTTTCTGTATTGTTTTGGAAGTTTTTTATTGTTTTATGAATTTCAGGATCTGCAAATATATGAGGGAAAGCCCTTGTGTATGTATTTTCACAGGGAGATGCTAAATACCGCCAGCTTTCAGCAATGGGAGGTTTACCTGGGATAGAGTCAGATGACAAGAAATTATGTCATTCTGCAAGCTATCCCAGCAGTAATATCTGAGATATTAATTTAAGACGTTTCTGAGAGAGACTCTGCATTCTGTATTCTGTCTTTGAGCTGACAACATCAAGATCCACTCATCACATTTGCCTTGCTGCTCTAATTAAGTAAGTGTACTAGGGTACAGTATAATTCTTTTCAATATTGTCAGGAATATGGAAAAGCTTAATCTAGATGTTTTTTCTTTTATTTGAGACTATCCTAAAATATTGTTTTAAATATTTCTGGTAATTTTGAACTCTGATGTTACTGTAAATGTATATTTAGTATTGTCTTGGTCTTTTATTATTTATTATTACATATGTTTAAACCCTTCATTGTGACTGGTCTGTCTAGACATATCTAAGCTCTGAGAGTACTTGCATATTTATTTGGTGACACTGTGTAGGCCACTCCTAATAGTCTTGCTCTTGGTCAAACTACCATTTGTAGTGATAGTAACATTACATAGTGAGTTTGGACACCCTTTGTTAATGACCTTAAATTGGATGATAAGGAGATGGTTGGTGACAGTGATAACTACCTTATAGTCTGGGAAAAAGGGAGCACAGATAGTAAACCTTTGCTGGCATTTCCCAGGGGTGCGTGTGTGTGTGTGTATAAATCAAACCTCAAAATGTGTATGTGTGCCAGCTATTTGGGAAGGGACACAGAGCACTGGTTGGACAGAGAGGGTGCTGGAGGTTTTGGCTTGGCCACTCAGCTGAGATCTCAACTCTATAGCTGTGCCAGTGGGGAGTCTTATTGGGGATCTGGAGAAAGGGGGAGAAACCAGTCCCAGGTTGACTGTGGTCTCTGTGTGCTCTTAAGGGAAATTGCACTTGATGCAGAGAGCTGCATCTGGAAATACTGTGTGTGTTCCTCCCATCCTCACTATGTACAACCTCCACTGGTGCCAGTGGTGAGGATTGAGGCTCCTTGATTACTGGGCCAGTGGTAGGGCATCACACTTGGAATGCAGTTTATTGACAAGTCTATTTATAGAACACCTTGTTAGCAATGTCTGAGCATGCTATGTAAAACAGTTCCCTGTAGCTGAGCCATTGTACTAGCATTTGTTAGTGCTTGGCCCATACTGTCCCATGCTAACAGGTTGAGAGGTATGTACATGCAACATCATCTAAACAAAAATTGCAGTCACTGTAGTCACAACTGAAATTGCACATCTGTAGAAGCATGTATTAGTAGTCTCTGTAGTAATATTACCTGCAAAGTTACTAATGGTACGTTGTTCACTCACTCCCAACCCCTTTTCTTCTTTAATTTATGTTGTTTATTATTATAATTTGATACTAATATATTATTTGTAACTAACTGCTATGTTTGCCATATGTATATTTCATATTGGTTTGCTTTTAGCATACTTTCCTTACTGTTATTTATTGTTGTGTTCCTAATAATACTCCTTTGTGTGTCATTCAATTAATCAATATTATCTTCCATTATGTTAATACTAACATTTGTTGGTTACTTCTTTTGTTAACATTTGTTTATAATTAATTTACTACAGCACAACAGAGTAGGCCAGTTCTTGGTGATCTACCTACCTTGGCTCCCCCGGCCATGGCACTGGGGATCAGCACATCTGGGCTGCAGCCTCATGGTGCCCTCTGTGCTGCACCTGCACTACCTGCAGAGTCGGGTAATTCTGTTCCACAGACTGGGGTTGGGTCCCAGCCTGGGAGCGGAGGTGGAGAGGGTGATTTTGTCACCCATGGGGAACTGCCAGGTATGGTGCATGCTTTGCTGTGCAGAACTGTTGATGCATGCCTACCTTGGATGGAGAGCATGCTTGTCCATCCTATGGGGTGGCCTCACCCCGGATGTCAGCATCCACCACTGCTATCACATGGGCAGTGAAGGATAAGGGCTGAAAGTCCCATGGGTGAGAACTTGAGTCGCACTGCTGCTGAGTGTGATGCTGATGGGTTTGGGATTCTGCAACACCCTCCACATCCAAGGTGTTCACCCCCATCTTGAGTCATACACCAGCCCTGTCTGCTGTCTTGTCTGTCTTTTCTGCCTGCAAAAGCTTCCTCACCTACCAAACATAATTCCCCCACATGTACCTATGTTCCTTCCCCAACATTCCATTCTCACCTTAAAAAACAAAAAAACAAACAAACAAACAAAAAAAAAAACAACTGGGCACCTGTCCCAAAAACAATTGTTCCATACTTAGCTCTCCATTTCACACGTGTCCAATGGGCACATGTAATTTGGTCCAACTGGATTGACAATGTACTTATATTGTCATCACCCCTCTTTGGGTGTGATACTCCAAATTCAGCTAAAAAAATCTGTGAAAATGCACAGTTGTTGCTGCTGAAGAAATGGATAGCTATGGTTCTATCCTACTCCCATCCTGCACATCCCTACCTGCCTTTCACTATGTTTTCCCCCTGTTTGCACCCCATTTCACCTCTGTCCTATCTCCCCATTTTTCTTTTTCTTAAAGATTTTTTGACATGATGCGCCTCGTCTCTTAGCTATGCTAAATAGTGCTACATTGATATATGCTTTTGAACAAAATATTAATTACATTCAAAAAGTACTATTTTGGGCCCAGGACCATTGCATCTGCAGAACAGTGTATCAACTCACCAATCCACACAGCTGCTAATTAACATAGGTGTTTTATTAAAAACAGAGTAATGCTCAAGTTCCCGTCATTAATTGTGTTGAAGCGATGATGTACATTGCGCCACACCATGCAAATCAGCGGGTCTATATTACCATGTCAAAAGTCATGTTTGCCAAACACATCTTAATCGACACAGTAATATCGACTTGTCTAAAACTCTAAATGGCTGAGTCAGCAAATTTTTTCCCAGGGGAAAACAATCACTTAGCCATCATCGGGGATTTGCCCTTTTCCCCACTGCAGTGCAATCTCGGAGTTGGTATATTTAATTAGGGGAGGTGTGGGGGGCAACGCCCCTCCCCCACATTGCAGGGTTTGAAAGTGCATTTTTTTTCTGTATGGCTGAGTCATTTTTTTCCCCTGGGAAAAAAAATTACTGACTTGGCCATTCAGGTTTTAGACAAGTTGATATTACTTTATCGATTAAGACGTGTACAGTGAACATGTCTTTCGACATGGTAATATAGACCCAAATCAGCTAGGAGATTAATAAAAAATTAGTACAGTAATTGGCATTCTAGTACAGAAATACATCACTATAAAGCTGCATACATAAGCTTAGATGTAATTCAGGTGTCTAATAGCAAGTAACAATGCAATTATATACACAACATGTAAGAACACACTTGCTAAAACATTAATGGAAAATAGGTTTTTAACTGGGACTATGGTATACAAATATAGTACTTTAAAACCATACACATAATAATAGATGTAAGTGTAGTATTTCACAGCAGTTAACTGGGCAATGAGAACTACAACATGTAAAAATACACCTGTAATAACAGTGAGTGTGTAGCTCAGTCTGTAAAATGCATTGAGAATATTACTTTTTGCTACACATGGTCCTGGGTTGAATTACAGCTTTGACTAGCAATGAAAATGCATGTATGTGCACATCAATATTATAAATTGTGATATATATGTCTGTCTCATCACCTATTTATCCACCCAAAGCAGTACAGTTGGAATGTCTGCATCTAAATAATAGACGTCATAAGCATACAGAGAGGACAACTCTTAACTAGTCCTAGTACAACACTGGAAAGTGCAGAGAATGTCAAGACACTCATTAGCCTGAATTCCCAGAGGATGTTCAATTGTGTACTGAAATTGTGGCCCAGTAATATCAGACTGCAGCCCACAGTGATTTGCTGGTAATATCACATGCAACCACAGCTGTGCCTATAACATACATATATGGAGGTTGAGCTAGATGAACGGTTGCCAACACATACTGAACAGGGCTCTACCATGACATAACATGTGACTTGGCAGTTGTCCAGCTGTGTAACCTCATGGTTAATGTACCACCTACATTTATCTAGAACACACCAAACATTTTGCCTTGTACTGTGTTACTAATACTGTTGGCTAACACACTTACCTGAAACACATATCTTAATTCCCAGTGGGATGGGTACCCTCAATCTGGCTCTGCCTATAAAACAAGGCTGCCACAGGTCCCACACTTACCCTTAAAACTTGTCCTGCAAAGTGTTCACCCTGTCTGCCTATGCCTATTGCCTGTAGCATCACCTTCAGCTTCAGCCTGTAGCACACACATTTGTATGTAAAAGGTAGTGGCTACAGACATTCGCTCTGCCATGATGTAGTATCTATACTCCAGTAATTTCCAACCCAACATATGAGAAAGGCATTGTGATTGGCATTGAGGCCTTATATCCTATTCAGTGGTTGCATAGAATTTGCTGATTATACTACAAATCAGCTGGGTTGGCTGCAACTATCATTTCAGAAGCACAGATTGGTTCAGAGGCAAACACTTGATAATGAGAACTATGTTAAAAAGGCAAATGGCTAGCTAGGACAACTATTGTGTATGAGAGTTACTTCACAGGATGAACTCTTCAGCATAACATTTACATATCTGTACCTTTTATTGAACTCCATCAGGTATGTAACATTTTGCTTCCAACAGGATGTGTAGGTGCCAATATACTTAAGGGGAATGGGTGGGGATTAGATAATTAAGCCTTTATTAGAGCAGCAATAATAACATTTCATTGATGTCCAAATGCATTACACCTACAGAGGAACTAGAGTACAGTAAGGGTATACCAGTCTCCTGGAAATTTCCCTTGATAGCAGATGTAATACTACACTGTTATTTGTTTGGCACTGTTGTTTTTATATATTATAAGGGGGGTTTACACTTAGGGGCCACACTTTAATGGACACCTGTGTTGGGTGTGTGATCATACATCAGTATCTGTCATGGCACAAATGGGAATATCTGCCTACTGGTACTATCATAGTTGCAGCCACACCCTTACCATGTTTGCATAGTGTTTTATATGAGATGTGTAATCAATCAGAGAATACTGGAAGCCATCTGTCGCTGCTGTATCTCTACATACTGTACTCCTATGTTTGTGATCCTGATATGTGTTCCCATTTTGTTGTCTTTCAGGAAATATATATCCCCAATGCCGGGCCCCTTTTACAGATGCTGAAAATGACATCATCCTGGAGGCCTTGTGTGAACACCATCAACTCCTGCTGTCCAGGGGGTGTAACATCATGCCAACAATATGACCAAAGATGCACACAGAAAAGAAGCAGATGTGGCCAGGAATTGAGGTGTCACTGGTTGAAGGCCTGCAGTGGAACAACCACTATCAGCCACTGAGGAATTCCTGGCAAACCTAGGAACACAGGACAGCTTCCAGGCATCCATCACATGGTATGTTGTGGATGTGTCTGCCACTGCTTCCACTCAAGAAGAGCTTCCAGGTCTGCTTAGTTGGATCAGCAGTGGAATACTGCAGCAATCTGTGTGTTTGGGAGTACGTAGTTTTATGTTGGTGTCAGGTATTATTTTTTGGGGGGAGGAGGTTAGTTGCAGTTTGAATCTCATGCTCAGATTGTGACCAAGATACCAATTAACACAGTAGCTATGTGAGCTATTTCGATCTATTAACCTGCTACAGTGCAACATGTGGTGCTGTACCTCTCCCTCAAATTTTCACAGTACCATCAAGAATCAGACGTGGCCATGCACCTGCTCTTGGTAAGCACAACACTGTTTTGTTAAAGATGTAGATTTACTGCAATGTATTTGAAAAAGTGCCATCCTAGGCCAACTGGCTGGATTGATGTACTGTCTGCATGATTGCCAACTGCACAGATATTTTCCAAATGAACACAGTTTAGAATCATACCTATGCCTTGTAGATGTGACTTCACTGATATATTTGACAGTATTTTCAGGACATTACAGATTTCCATATGGATGTCCACAGTGTACATCATTGTTGCTCATGAGATTCTTGGTTAAAGAGCTTTTTATTTACAAGTAACTACAGATGTTTGTTAGAAAATGATGTCCTCATGTTCTAGTATATGAGATTTGGGGTTAAACAAGTCTGTAATACTGACAGCATTGTATACAGATTAGCATATATTGCAAGATAGTACTGCAGAGCACAGTAGTGCACGTATTAATGTACTGGTTTTCTCTTTTTATTACAGGTAACAAGGGGTGTTGATCTGTGTCCCCTTCACAACTTGATGTCAGTGTCTCTTCAGAAGACATTAATTAAAATTAATATTACTATATTGTCATATACATACATATATATATATTTATACCATGCACTTTATTAAATTTTACTAACTTCCATTAGATTCCATCAAATACATTACATTTAGATTCATTGACATGATTATTTCAATTTCCATCATTAATCTATGAATACATAAAGATACATATTTTATCACTAATAATTACACATGTAGTATGAATTTACCAATAATGTGGATCTATATACCTATTTATTTATTATTCACAAATATTTGAATATGGATTTATTTATTTATTTATTCGTACAGCTATTTATGTGTTGACATTGTAATAATGAACTATATGAATATGTTAGTATTATTGGTTGATATGTGCATTTTTAATACATTTTTATCTTAAGCATTTTATATATGCTGTTATTTATCCACAGTATGATTGCTAGTAAATGTTTTAGTTATTTTTAGCGCTATAGCTTTAACCAGTATTGAGTGAAACCATCATTCCAATTTGACTACCTACTTCTGAAAACCTATAGTCTAATTGATTCCATCAGTTTTCTCAGTTAATTGATTTATTAGATTCACTTATTATAACTATTTTAATTGGTTCAATTAACTTAGAGTATTTAATGGTGTGGCTAAAGCACAGGAAATTAGATCTGAAGAAGCATACATTGTGTATGTGAAAGCGCTTATCTGTCTGTTTTGTGCCTTGGAATAAAAGTTTTACGTTTTGGATTATATTTGTGCCTGTTTTTGGAATATCCTGATACTGAAGAAATTGACTGTTTTCCGTGCATGTTCACCAGTCTTTTGGTTTCAGATTTACTTTGCTGTGACTAGTGAACTCTTTTGAGTAGCAGGTGATTTATACTAAATATTTGCTTTCTTTTTGTTCACCTTTACTACTCCACGGAATGGCTAACACTGCTATTGAACTGGACTATAGACCGGAGACGAGGGTAAGCGACGATAAATGGTATCTCATTACTAAAAATGTGAATAACCCTTTATTGGCTCTGGAACTGAAATCCTCTACTACAATTGACATAGAAAATCCTATTGATAATATAGAACGTTTTCATTCTTTAATTAAAGAGTTAGAGAATGACCTATATAGACTTCAGCGTTACACTTGGCAACGCAAACATTTAAAAGCTTGCATGCATTTTAAAATCATTCCTAGAGGCATGCGCGTATTGTGCATGCCTACCTATGGAGACATGCACCCTGAGCTGCTAAGAAAATGGCAAGAACTAAATCTTGAACTTAGCTACAAATACATGCAGCTAATCAATGACTATTTTCTCCCCCTTGAATTGGAGTTATTAACTAAGATAGAAAAATTAAACAAAGAAATACGTGACTCATTTGACCATGAGTCTTGCAGAAGTAAATTAGACCACATGTATCTGCAAGTGTTTGCTTACAGCCAGAAACTCCAGCAAGTTAAACAGCGCAAGCTGTACAGAGACTTTAGAGATTTTTTCGCTGGCAATGTGTTTGTTTGGCCCAGAGGCTTCCATCAGAACTATACTTCCAACAATGAAGAAACTCATGCCAGTGCTCCACATCAAGATCAACTGAATATTCCGCTAACTTCCACTACTGGCCAGATTGAGACTGACGCGGCCAGTGTTATCTCAGAAGGAGCCTTTGTCATGCCTCCTGAAGAGCTACCTTCCATGGCTGATTGTTTTTCTCCCTCTACACCGCTTCCGAATCAAGAAGCTAATAAGAATGTTCATAGGATGGGGGCCATTCCGAGAATTAGCACTCAACGAACCATCACGCATTTTTTACCCTACCCTATTCGGAAGCAAGCACCGCAGAGAGATCGTGCACACTGCTGGCAAGGGAAGAAGCAGAAACATTCGGGGGAGCCTCCACAACAGCAGAGACGCCAGAAGAATTAAACTGTTTGTTTTTCAATCGTTCCAGGTTAGTGTTATCACATGAAGAAACCAGAGTATTAAATAAAGGACTAACATTTATCCCCTCGCAGGGAAGCCATTTACATGATACACTCCTGGACTTAAGAATGTTCGTAAGATCTGTAGCACTGAAGTTACACTTTGACAACAAACTTTCAGTTGAAGTTGGCGCCAATGACTCTATTAATTTTAAAAGAAAAGTGTTTTTCACCTACCCTGCCTAATCATGTCGAATGTTTCTTGAAAATTTGCGAACAGAATATTTATGAATATTTCTTTGATGGATATAAAAAATGTTGTTATTTCAACTTGAGTAATAAGGAATACTCTTCACTTAGGTCGCTATGTAGTAATCCCACCCTCAATTTTAAGCCAGCAGATAAGGGAGGTGGGATAGTGATATTCAATACAGAAGAATATGATCAGCTTATGCTCATGATGCTAAGTGATAAACAGACTTAGAAATATCTAAAGAGACATTAGACAAGATTTGCAGGGAGATAGCTGACAATCTTTACGACATGTTAATGTGCCAACAGATAGACAAGGGTTTATATGATTATTTTAATAGAGAACATCCCAGAATACCTATAATCAAAGGCTTACCTAAAGTCCACAAATGTATAGAACCCCCACCCATGAGACCCATAGTGTCAGGAGAACTATGGGCTACCGAAAATATATCCAACTTTTTGGAAAAAACATTGAGACCATTAGTAAATGACATTCCTACCATACTTAAAGACACGTATACACTTCTGGAACATATAGAGCAGTTGAAAGAGCTATTATCCAAGGATACGCATTTGTTGATTACCCTAGATGTATGTAACTTATTTACCTGCATTCCAAATGAGTATGGCATTCAGGCCATAAGAGAACTTATCTCATCTAGAGGGAACTTTAATAAAAATAAACAGATACTTATTTGTCAACTACTTGACATTGTTCTATCAAACAATGTCTTTCTATATGGGCAAACAATCTACCATCAAAAATGGGGTGTCGCTATGGGCACCCCATGCGCCAATACATGCGCGAACCTTGTAGTCTTTCAATGGGAACAGACATTTTTATTTAATCATCCACTATTTGAAAAAGTAACACTGTATAAAAGATTTGTGGATGATATACTTATTGTTTGGAGAGGCACTCAGGAAGAATTTAAAATGTTTCTACACTATCTTGGTAACACTACTAATTTTTTGACCTTCACTATGGAAGCTTCTAATGATACAGTTAGCTTTTTAGATGTGAATTTAAGCATTAAAGAAGGTATTTTAGTCTCAAGTCTTTACAGAAAAACCTGCTGGAAAAATACTCTATTAGATTTCGATAGCATGCATCCACGGCATGTGTTTCCAGCCATTATTAAAAGCCAGTTTATGAGAATAAATAGATTATGTAGAGAACAGGAAGTGAAACTTAAAGAAGTAGAAAAAATGGTAAAATTGTTCCAGGAAAGAGGTTACAATAGTAAGATGGTAGAATCGATTAGAGAAGAAGTATTTGCACCAGTTTCTCTTGAAATGTCTAATAAGAACATGAATAAAAATATTAAGAAATATAAAGTTAAAACTGCAGGTAAAGAGATTATTGATAAAGACTCTATAATAGTTAGATACATCATGACTTATACTAATGATAGTCAACTCATAAAAATATCATCCAGAGTAATTGGAAAATTTTAACCATAGATAGAAAAACTGCTAGAATTGTAGGTACACATCCTAAGTTTACCTATAGGAATAGTAAAAACTTAAAACAACTATTATGTTCAAAATCTAGACCAAATCCCAATATTGATAAGAAACTGAATGCAAGACTAGGAACTTACCCATGTGGACATTGCAATATGTGTATACATATTACTAATGAACAGGATTTTACACACCCAACATTAAACTACATATTTGTTCCTCATTTTGAGGCAACGTGCGAAACAGAAAATCTTATATACCTAGCCACTTGTGGCATGTGTCCAGCATTCTATGTAGGACTAACAAAGAGGAAATTAAAAAATAGGGTATATAACCACATCTATGATATAAGGCGTAATAATGAGCAGAACGCCCTAGCAAAACACATCACAGAATGTAATGGCCACTACTTTAAATTTCGAGTTGTAGAAAGAGTAAGTGGCAACAGTAGAGAAAGAGATTTTATGAATTTATTAGAAACTAGAGAACTACAGTGGATTTTTAAACTTAGAGCACACCAATACCCAGGTATCAACCAGTATGTATCTATCAAACCAGTACTTAGAAATAGGAGATGACCTCGGTCACTCAAACAAGATACACAGTTCATTTACATTACACTATATACATATATATTTTTTACTTTATTCCATACCATTCTATATTTATATATTCATCTATGCATTCTTATCTATATACAATAAATTAAAATTAATATTACTATATTGTCATATACATACATATATATATTTATACCATGCACTTTATTAAATTTTATTAACTTCCATTAGATTCCATCAAATACATTACATTTAGATTCATTGACATGATTGTTTCAATTTCCATCATTAATCTATGAATACATAAAGATACATATTTTATCACTAATAATTACACATGTAGTATGAATTTACCAATAATGTGGATCTATATACCTATTTATTTATTTATTCACAAATATTTGAATATGGATTTATTTATTTATTTATTCGTCCACCTATTTATGTATTGACATTGTAATAATGAACTATATGAATATGTTAGTATTATTGGTTGATATGTGCATTTTTAATACATTTTTATCTTAAGCATTTTATATATGCTATGTTATTTATCTACAGTATGATTGCTAGTAAATGTTTTAGTTATTTTTAGCACTATAGCTTTAACCAGTATTGAGTGAAACCATCATTCCAATTTGACTACCTACTTCTGAAAACCTATAGTCTAATTGATTCCATCAGTTTTCTCAGTTAATTGATTTATTAGATTCACTTATTATAACTATTTTAATTGGTTCAATTAACTTAGAGTATTTAATGGTGTGGCTAAAGCACAGGAAGTTAGATCTGAATAAGCATACATTGTGTATGTGAAAGCGCTTATCTGTCTGTTTCATGCCTTGGAATAAAAGTTTTACGTTTTGGATTATATTTGTGCCTGTTTTTGGAATATCCTGATACTGAAGAAATCGACTGTTTTCCGTGCATGTTCACCATTCTTTTGGTTTCAGATTTACTTTGCTGTGACTAGTGAACTCTTTTGAGTAGCAGGTGATTTATACTAAATATTTGTCTCTTCAGACTCTGATTATGATGGTGGCCAAAGTGAGGCACAGGTAGGGGTTGCAAGCGATGAATCTGTCACAGAGGTTGACACCACTCTTCTGCCCTCATTATCACTATACACAGTCAGTATGCCTATGCATAACCAGTCTCCTGAGGCCACAGATATTGGACAGTCAAATGGTGGGGACATTGAACAGGAAAGTGTGGCTACTATGGCTGCAGTGAGTGTTGATACTGGTTATAGCCAAAGATATGGCGAAGATCCACACAGGAGGATTGATAGGGCTGCTTGTAGGAGGCCTGCTGTCCTTCCACCACCTGTTGTGGGGATCTCATCACGTGTCACTTGGCATAAGTTTAGGGCCATCATGAAGGCACAGGCACATTCCGAAAGGAACTCCCGATGAATGCTGAGGGTTATGGATGCAGCACAATCCAACATCCGTAACTGCCTCCACCGTGCTGTTGATACCCTGGATCAGTTGGTGGATGCAGTGGAAAGATGTTGGTCTGAGACAGATCACAGAATATCTGTCTTGGAATGCACATTGTCTGTGATAGAATGTCTGGCTGGATTTCATCATCAGACTTATGGATGTAGGTCAGCAACTACATCTGCTGAGAGTGCATGTAGCCATGCATAGTCATGCTCCCATAGTGGCAGTGCATCTAGCTCTCCAGAGAGGAGTGTGCTGTCCACACCAAGACATGGCAGGCCATGGGCTGGTGGTATTTGGTGTTTCTGTCAAGGACACGGTCCCAGCAGACAGCAGTCACCCTCAGGTAGTAGCCCAGCATCTAACCTTGGGCATGGAGGTGCCAGTGCAACTCCTGGCAAAGCCAGTTCCTGTGTTTGGTGGTGAAGACAGTGAACTGTCAGCTCTACATGCATGGTTCAAAGCTGTCCAAGATATTGACCCATAGGGCTAGCACTGAGCTTGACTGTGTTCATGCAGATACTCACATACCACTGTCACAATCAGATCACCTACAGACACACATGGCACATTTCCATGGTCCATCTTGCCTGCTTCCCTTACTGACTTACACACACGTTTGCTAACCTATTGGGTCAGCCTAGGCCTTCTGCACCCCCACACAACACCCTGTGCAAGTGGTGATACCAGTGCCACATCCCTGCCATCCTTGTCATTGATGCAGGGGAAGGAAGCTATGCGTCTGATGCACAGGTTGACTATCTAAATTACTATGTATTTGTTTCATCCATCATTACCTTTGACATGACACTTGTAGTGGTCACTGACAGATATTGTTTGCTGCCATTTGTAATGAGTAAACCACATTATTTTGGATACATTACATTGGATGATGTTGTAATGGCTGTATACTTACACAATGAAATGTGTCTCATAGAACTGCTTATGTTTCAGTTTCAGGACTGTGTAGGATACACCTATGGGTACATAGGTACAATAAACCCATAAACATCAAAGCACAGGGTATATAATCTCAGCACAGAAGAAAAAATGTCTTCAGAAAGGTAAAGCAATATAGGTGCATGACTCCATAGGGTCATATATGTACAACAGGCTAACAAGAATAATGGCTTCTCTCAGCCTAGTCATGTATCCCTAATCTCTGACAGTCTGGTACCCTTGATAAGTGTAAGAACAAGGGTATTATGAGCTGAGGCATCAACAAGCTGTGGCATATGAGATGAACCATTTAGAATTTCCCTATGTCCATTACAGACATTTGTCATAAACCAGTTATGATTGTCTTGTTCCACATTCCATTGTGTATCTTTCACATGATGTGAGTTACAGCGGAAGTGTGCGTCACATGGATGGGGAGCCTGTTACATATAGGGTATATTGTGTAGGTTACGTACCTGTCTCTGCAGCATGTCCTATTTATACCACAGTCATGGTGTAGCTGTGTAGAACAGGTAATTCTCATGCTAGTTCTTTCTTGGATATGCAGGAGGTACACAGAGAGATCTGACAGCTCCCTGTATTGCAGTCATACACCTCCCCTCCAAAGCATGTGGGAGACAGAATACACAGTTACGGCCTTGACACAGTCTGCATAGGACATGTTATGTACACTATGTATTAGTTTACTGTGGAACCTCTGTGTCTGTTTCAATTGTCAGATATGGCTATGTAGTTACATAGCAAAGCTGGCATGGCACTCCATGATAGGTGTGATAAGTGCCAAACACAGTGTAACAATTACATTCTGAAATTTACATGTCATACCTTTCTCTATAGGTTGTGGAACATTGAATGCATCCCCACATCTTACCATCCAGTGAAAGTCAAAGGCTACATCACTCTCTCTCTGTCCGTCAGGCCATGACTAATGGGTTAGCTGTTGGAGGTGTGTGGGCAAAACAATATTTTCCAGGGTGGATGACTTCCAAAAGTATGGTATTGTGCATTCCTTGGCATTTAGAATTTGTCAATGTCTCTGACAACAACTGAATCTGTGTGTCATCCCATGTTGGATAACTGTTGTTTCTGTGTGGGATTCAGTAAAAGCTCCTAATTTGCAGTCATTTGCAAATGTCATCATTCTGAGGTCACTGACAGTATCAGTGACTGCAGAAAAGGGCATGGTTAGGAAGGTAGTCCCAGTAATGATGTATGAGGGAAGTCCACTGGTGATTGACCTCATTGTAGCAGTGGTCTACCCAATACTATCTTCCTGGATAATTATTGTCAGACACTTGGCTATCCACTGGCTGACATACTAGTTTGTAAATAACATGTACAGTGTTTCAACAGTGCCAGATGGCCTAATCTTGTCAAATTCCTTCTCAGGCCATGATAGGTGGAGTGAGTCAGTTCCCCCTCATCCATTGCATTGGTTAACACTCAATGATGTCCACTGGTTAGGATAGGCATGATCTGACATTGAACAATACAAACTGGGTTTGGGCCAGTGTCTGCAGGTGTTCTACATTGTTACTGATTATTTCCATGGTAAGTCTTTTTATGGCTTTACATACAACAGTACTGAAACATCTGGGGACAGTGATTGTCACTAGATGCTAGTTGTCCTGTGTGCAACTAAGTATTGCAGTTAATTCTATCATGGTTTCCAACAAGATAGTCATCCAAGCTGTCTGTGCCTGTACAGAGCACAGGCAACAATGGAGAGGAATGTCATACGTACACCCTGTGAAGGTAAGGAGGGCATGTTTACACAGTTATTCTGCAGCTGGACACTACTCAACCAGAGTGTACTGAAATTACACAATTACCTTGTGAGGAATGTTGACAAGAGGGGAGTCCCCTGCAATGTTGGTGCCTGGCCACTACTACTGCTGTTCACACCACAACAACTCTCTCCTGGGATACTATGCTCCTATACTTTGTCTCTCACCAAAAGCAAAATGTTAGTACCGAGCTCAACATGAGGAGCAAACCACAGCCTGATTGTTTATCCACATAGTTGTCCCACATCATGCAAGGTTCTGTAGGCTTAGTTCATGCAGCCTGACCTTCAACAGCTTTGTTAAGCACATCTGCCTGACATGGATCTGAGACCTACAGCAGATGAGCGGCCCCCTTTGGCCAAAGTGTGTGTACCTCACACCTGTCCTAGGTATGTCATACTGTACATTTATGTGACCAGAACATGTTTGTTTTCCCACATTATGTCACAAAACATCCAGTTTGCTATCTGGTTGCTTGAGAGGCACTGTATACTAGCAAGGCCAAAGTAATGGCTGAAAAGTTGAACAAGGTCTCTGTGCATGCATGGACATCCACATCTTCACTACAAGGAGTGCCTACTGACAGTGTGTTTGACACTGTGAACCCCAAGTGTGTAGCAGCATTACTTTAACTTACCTACAGTTGTACATTTTCACATTTGTAGGTATGCTTTTGCGACCATGCCAAATAGCAGGATTATGGTTAATCCAAGGGCCACATGCCTGGCAAAGAATTGCACTCACTCAACAATGTTATGGCACACTGTCAGGTGCTGTCTTTCCTTAGGACAACTACATAAAGGTGATATCATGTTACAGTTCAGCATCTGTCAGGCCACTGCCTAACGATGGCCTGCTGTGACATACAAACAAGCAAGACTCTATTACTAATGGCATTATCAATGACTGTTGCCAAGATGTGAAAAGTGTCCCCACCCCATACCACACAAACACAATGCGTGAGAGATGTGACTATATTACAAACTTTGATTCCATGCTGTCTCACACACTGGTCAGTACATATGACAATGAGCAGTTTGTGAACATGCACACCTCACCACATACTCCACCCACAACCAAGTCACAAACACCTGCATGTGTGGAGCTTCAAACCAGACACATAAGTAAATAACAGACACCACATAACCACAATTGCAAGCTCACTACACATAATCATACATCTGCAGAACACAGTACACATAATACACCATACACCACTGTCTCAACGGTAAAACACCTGAGGCAAAACACAAACTCAAACCAATTTTTCATTGATAATTACATCATGAGACACATTAGTGTCTCTCTTACCAGGCTACATATCTGAACTTAGCTGTCCGTGAGGTGTCAGGATATGCCATACCACACGTGCATACAGGTCTGTCAACATCAGGTAACATTATGATGACTTCATAAGTCTTATTGGTGTGCACAACTTGAGACATACCTCAATGAACTGTATGCAGACACATGACTGAGCTTACAGACTCATAACTTTCAGCTGCATTTCTTCTTCACCTAGGATGATGGCTCAATGCACACAGAAAATGACTGAAGTCAATATTTGGCTTATTGTGTGGTGTCATTGTAAGGGGATCCAGTGCATGTCAGCCAGGGATGACTTGCTCAACAGACCTCTATGCTTTGCCACAGATGGTGTTCATCTGTCAGTCCTGGGAACTTGCGCATTGGCCAAGGCTGCTGACATCCCCATAGTGCATCTTATATGTCGTGTCTCAAGGGAAAACTTTCCAGTGAGGAACTACCATCTTCAAACAACATCACTGTTATGCTGCTATATGGTAGAAATGCTAACACTACACACCACTCAATGGAAGGTGTCCCAACTTTGGAAGATGCAGACATCTGTGCAGTCACGCATACCCCTGCTTCAAGACTATGGACAGCACGACAGTCATACAAGGCTACACAACCTTCCACATGTTCAGACCTCAAACTGAAAGTGTACCAGGTAATGCAGGTGTTATGTCCATATTTGTTAATGATGGATACACATCCAATTGGTTAAACAGTGTGATTCCTGGAGACACTGCAGGTGCTATTCACTGCTGGTAGGGTACCTAATCAAGCCATTGCCAGCTACAGTAGGAAGTCCATTAATCAGGACACCCATTGGGCTTATTTGAATCTACTCTTGTCTGTCATGGTACATCACAACACCATGGTGTGGGGTGACTTTCACTAACAACCAACTATATTGGTTACTCATGCTCAAACTCACTTGCCCAAAGGTTAGTCCATGTCCTTAACTACAACTCCTTGAACCAGTGAAGTGACATCCCCACAAGGGGAACCAACGTACTTATGGGATGTTACAAGCAGCTTGACTGGACTCCCCCCTTAGATGGGACAGGCAACTATGCCGAAGTCTACACAAATGCTTTATGCAAGCACTTGTACACAACTGCATAGATTCAGCTGTACCTGATAGGAGGAAAACAAGCTCATCATAGCACAGCAAACTGGGAGTAGTCATACAATCTTCCAGGCATGTCAATCTCCTACAAGAGGGTCATCATGAACAAATGCAAGTCAACATACTCATGACTGTAAACCCCATGCAAATGTGTATGTAGTATCATTTCCATCAATAACACCAATGTTCCTGATAAGTAGCAACACCTGATGCACATACTGATGGGTGATAGGCCTGGCCACTCAGGTTTACACTTACTTTATCATACATCATCATGCCTCTCCCAGTAGTAAGAAGAGAAGTATATCGTGCTCATGTCATTACTGAGGGTACTGTCACCTCATAATGATGTAGTTATAAACTATGTGTATTCTTCCCTTAGCATGGCAATATTTGAGTGCAATGGCCATTTTGTCATCTACCTTTCCAAGCATCAGTGGAAATTGCACATTAACACAAAGGCTCCTCACAAGGGAACTTTAAGTCCTCAATGTCTGTCCTATGGGATCATCTGAAATAGCTGTAATTTTAGCTTGGGTCATATAGACTACTCAGACATGATCTCTGCCTTGCATGCAGGCCAATGTGTGACCCTGCAGCATTGGAAATGCTGTATATCTGTAGGTGGAATGGTACATGGATTACTCACTGTAAGGACATTAACCTGGTATGTGATGTTACTAATACATGCTGGTGGGGAGATATGTCTATCAGACAGTAACAAACCTTTGTAACAGACTCCCACCTAATGGCAAATAGTGGGGTTAATATTAAATGACCAAAGAGGTGTTTCAGTGAACACCTCTTGGTCGACACGTAATGAGTGAACACATTAAAGCGCAAATGCTTAAAGCAGCAGTTTCTTTCCCTGGGAAAGAAACCACTAGCACACACACACACACACACACACACACACACACACACACACACACACACACACACACACTTTAAAACATAACAACATGGGGGGGCTTCACCCCAAACTCCCCCTACTAAATATACCAACTCTGAGATCGTACTACAGTGAGGAAAGGGGGGAACACATGGGAATAGCCAAGCGATTTCTTTCCTAGGAAAAGACATGACTGTTTTGAGTGTTCGTGTTTTCGTGCATTCACTCATTACGTGTCGACCAAGAGGTGTTCGCTGAAACACCTCTTTGATCTTTTAATATAGACCCCAAATAATGCATCTAATTGGCCCTCTTCAGATGCAATCTGCATGATTACCTCGATGATCATCATTTCAACACAGGGCTTCTGCCTGTGTACCTTGTAGACAGGGCAATATGTGATGATTGTGTAAATAAGGGTAAGAACTTGACTAGCA